>NC_137148.1:99318235-99580043 GCF_951394435.1 Stenella coeruleoalba | reverse complement strand
GATTTAGCCCCCTGGCTCTTTTCCTGCTGGACCAGGGCAGCCCCCTCCCTAATAGCTCTGGGTCTTGATGGATTATTATAACTCATTCCACTTCCTCCTTCAGGACTAGGGGTGGCAGGTGCTTCCTGATGCTGCTAAGCCAGGGGTATTTTACCATCCCTTACTGGCTTTCCTTAATCCTATTTGTACTTTGTAAACCACCCCTTCATTAAACACTTCAGTTACTCATTTTGAGTAGGTCAACAGATAACTTTTATATTATACTAGATCTAACAGAGAATTGACAGAAAAAATAATCATAATATAGCAAAGAAAAAGATGCAAAATATGAGGCAACTATAAGAGATGTAAATATAATATGCACCAAATATATATCTTATCATAGTTCCAGGAGGAGACAATAGAGTGACTGGGGAAAACCATATTAGAAAAGATCTTAGCTGAGAATTTTTCAGAACTTATGAAAGATATCAATCCACACATTACATAATCAAAAGAATTGCTATGGTTCCAATGTTTGGGTCCTCCAAAATTCATATTCTGTAACCTAATCCCTAAGGGTGATAGTATTAGAAGTAGGGCCATTGGGAGAAAATTAGGTCATGAGGGCAGTGCCCTCATGAATAAGATCTATGCCCTTATAAGAAAGGTTTGAGAGAGTTCCTTTGCCCCTTCTGCTCTGTGAGGCTACAGTGAAAAGAAGTAAAATAAATAAGTGTTGATTATAAGCCACCTAGCTTTTGCTATTTTTATTATAGCAGGACAAACAGACTAAGGCAGAAAGAATATCTGAAGCAGGATAAATATAAGAAAATAGACCCAGACACATTTTAGTAAAACTTCAAACTATAAAAGACAAAATGATCATCTTAGAAGTAGCTAAAATAGTGAAAAAAAGAATATCTTCCTTGAAAAAGCAACATTCAGACTGAAAGCTGACTTCTCAGTAGCAAGAGTTGAAGCCAGAAGACAGAGGAATTATCTTTTCTTCTGTGTTGAAATAGACCATAAAGCAATAAATCAATTCCTGGCAAAGATATATTAAGAATATGGCCAAGATAAAACTCTTTCCGAATACAAAGTAAACCATGCTAAAGAATTTTTAGGGCTGTATTTTCAAATAAGCCAGAGAAAGACAAATATCATATGATATCACTTATATTTGGAATATATATTTTAAAAAGATATGAATGAACTTATTTACAAAACAGAAATAGATTCACAGACATAGAAAGCAAACTTATGGTTACCAAAGTTGGGAGGGATAAATTAGGAGTTTGGGATTAACATACACATACTACTATATATAAAATAGATAACCAACAAGGACCTACTGTATAGCACAGGGAACTATATTCAATATTTTGTAAAAACCTATAAGGGAAAAGAATCTGAAAAATAAATTATATATATATATATATATACGTATATATATATATACATATATATATATATATACGTGTATATATATATATATATATATATATATAGAACTGAATCACTGTGTTGTACACCTGAAACAAACACAACGTTGTAAATCAACTATACTTCAGTAAAAAGAAATCCTCACTTAAGTTGTCAAAAAAAGGCTATGTTTTCATCGTAACTGGAAGATTTAAGAAGGGCTGAAGGGAAAAGTAAGTGGTAAAATTGAAGTAAAACTAATTAAGCATTGACTATTTGAAAATATAAGAATGTATTATAGAAATAAAAATTTAAAAAAATACAATATAAAATGAAAAGTTATTGCAAGAGGAGGACAAAGATGGCAGAGTAAGAGGATGTGGAGCTCACCTCCCTCCACAAATATGTCAAAAATACATCCACTTGTGGAAAAATTCTCATGGAAAACTAACTGGAAACTGGCAGCAGAACTCCTATACAACCAAGGCTGCAAGCAAGATACCCACATAATCAGGCCGGACGGGAAGAAAAAGCATCAGGTCAGGACCTGTGTCCCTGGGTGGGGGCGGTGACTAAGAGGAAGATGGAGTTTGCAGGGTGGGGAATTCACCCTGGAGAGAGAGCAGTTCGAGCCACAAACTGGGTGTCCCAGTCCTGAGGTTCTCTGCAGAGGAGACAACCTCACTTGCACCTGCTTGGAGAACCACTGGGACAGATAGAAAGGCTGGAGAAACGTAGACTCCACTAGTGAGGAGTAAGCAGGTGCTGGCTCGCCACCAGACAAGGCAGAGAGAGGTCTGCCCTAGTGGCTGTCACCTCTCCACACTCCCTGATATGAGCTGAGTGAACGTCCTGTCCCCGCTCACTCCACGCCACAGCTTCACACTGGACCTAGGGCAGCCAGGACCTGGGAAGAGACTCCATCTAGGGACACAGAGGTAACCTGGGGGCCTAGGGGGTGGTCCAGGTACAGTGTTGGCAGCCACTGTTGGTGCCTACACAAACAGCGCCCCAGAGTATCCCAGATCTCTGACGGCAACCCAGCTGCTTGAACTCCCTTGACTAACATGCCACAATCTGATGGCTTCACAGGGTAATTTCACCAAACAAATAAAGAAGAGCTAATACCTATCCTCAAACTATTACAACTAATTGAAGCGGGCAGAACACTCCCAATTTCATTCTACTAGGCCACCATTACCCTGATACCAAGTCTTCTAAGGCAAAATAAATAAAAGCAAAACTAAACAAATGGGACCCAATTCAACTTAAAATCTTTTGCACAGCAAATGAAATTGACAAAATGAAAAGACAACCTATGAAATGGGGAAAAAAATTGCAAGTGATGTGACTGACAAGGGCTTAATATACAAAATATACAAACAGATCATAAAACTCAATATCAAAAAAAAAAAACCATACAAGCCAATCAAAAAGTGAGCAAAAGATCTGAATATACATTTCTCCAAAGGAGACATACAGATGGCCAACAGGCACGTGAACTGATACTCAACATTACTAATTATTAGAGAAATGCAAATCAAAACCACAATGAGGTATCACCTCACACTTGTCAGATGGCCATCATCAAAAGTCTACAAGTAGCAATTGTTGGTGGATGTGGAGAAAAGGAAACCTTCATATATTGTTGGTGGGAATGTAAATTGGAGTAACTACTGTGGAAAATAGTATGGGGGTTCCTCCAAAAACTAAAAATAGAACTACCATATGATCCGGCAATTCCACTCCTGGGTGTAGATCCAGAAAAAAATCAGAAACACTGATTTTAAAAGGTACATACACCCCAATGTTCATAGCAGCACTACTTACAATAGCCAAGACATGCGAGTAACCCTAGTGCCCATCAATAGACAACTGGATTAAGAAGAGGTGGCATATATACACAATGGAATATTACTCAGGTATAAAAAAGAATGAAATACTGCCATTTGCAGCAACATAAATAGACTTAGAGAATACTATGCTTTGTGAAATAAGTCAGAGAAAGACAAATACTCCATCACTTATAGGTAGAATCTAAAAAAATAATACTATTGAATGTATATGTGATACAGAAACAGACTCACAGATACAAAAACAAACTTGTGGTTATCAAAGGGAAGAGGAGAGGGAGGAGGGAAAAATTAGGAGTATGAGTTTAACAGATACAAGCTTATATTTATAAAATAAGAAACAATAATGTATTGTATAGCACAGGGATTTATACCATTATCTTGTAATAACCTACAATGGAGTATAATCTTCAAAAATACTGAATTGCTATGCTATACACCTGAAACTAAAACAATACTGTAGATAATCTATGCTTCAAGAAAAACTTTTTAAAATGTGAGAAAAGGTATGCCAATAATAAATTTAAGTCACAAAGTGATTGAAGGTGAAGATAAACATATTACTTAAATGTTGAGTTTGACAAATTAAATACTTAGACTGTAATTTCTTGGGTAAGGAGTAAATATTACAAACAGGTAGTTTCACTTTGAAAATAGTCCAGAGGAGAAAAATAAAATGGTTAAAATAAACTCTTTATATCCAACACATATAAGATATGAGAGAATCGAAAAGCATAGAACAGATGGGACAAATAGAAACAAGAATTATGTGATATATAGAATTTATATAGATTAATTTCTACAGGAAAAGAATGCAACCATTGCATTAGAACTTTAAGTAATTCAACTATAAAAATAAAACAATGTATTATTTCTAAGAGAAATCTGTGAAACATAAGGATGTAGAAAGTTTGGAAGAAATAATGGTAGAAGAAGATATTCCATGCAGAAATACAAGAACTATTGTGGAGGAAGTTTCTACCTCCATACAGACAATGCAACTGCTGGAAAATAATGAAAAGAAATGGAGCTAGAGGTAAACTCTGTGTCTTAGCGGGTAAGCCACTACAAGTAAATTTAAAAGCAAGTGTTTCTGGCAAGACATTTGGGAGATTGTAGCTTATCAGCGAAGCAGGAGTGAAGGGTTGGGGGTAGAGAAAAAATTATTCTCCTTCAGTGTTTTAGTCTTTCAGGCTTCTATAACAAAATACCATGAACTGGGTAGCTTACATACAACTTACTTCTCACAGTACAGGAAGCTAGAAGTCCAAGATCAAGGTGCCAGCACTGCTGGCTGAGGGCCCTCTTCTGGTTAGAGACTTCTTGTTGTACCCTCATATGGCAGAAGGGAGGTGCTAGCTCTCTGGGGCCTCTTAAATAAGGGTGCTAATCTCATTCATGAGGGCTCTGCTTTCATGACCTAATCACTTTCCAAAAACCCAATACCTTGAGGCGTTAGGTTTTCAACATGTAAATTTGGGGAGGGAGGCACAAACATTCAGACCATAACACTCAGTTAACCAGAACTACTGAAATGGCTTCAAGTAGGTTAAATGGGTAAAACTATATGGTACTGGATTTTGATTTAATATGAGGAAATTTAATACTGTCAAAACCTGACATTGGAACAGAACTCTGGAAATAAGAAGTTCCTCATTAATAGGGCTCTTATGTGGGGTAATAATTTGGAAGACTAATCAAATTTGATTTTGTATTTTGGCAGTTATGTGAGCAATCAGACTAAGGATTGTGCACTCAGCTAGCTAACAAATTAGCTATACATCTGCAAATAAGAGTAAAACAGCACCAAATAGATGCCAGGCCATCAAGAGAATGTGATTAAAGTATTTCACAGAATTTCAGTCTCTCAGTCTCTAAGTGTTTGAGTATAGGAGAATCTAAGATGCAATCTACATTAGGAACTGCAGATCAAATATGTTGTGGAACTACAGTAATGAATAAGAAAATGGGAAATGTGAGAACCTGATGTGCTACTAGACAGTGACTGTAAAAGTGAAATTTATGTATTATTGGTTAAGAGTAAAGTAAACTGGACATAAATTACAGAATCTATTGTGTCACTATTAAAACTATGCTATATTTTTATTTTAAAATAATATTTCATATAATATCAGGATTATAATATTAAATTAATGCTTTTTAAGATGAAAAAATAAGCATTAGATGAAATCTAGGAGCTTAGCAAGAATCTATCAATCTTGTAGCATTTTCTTCTTACTGCCTAAGAGAAAAAATGGAGAGAGTAACAACAAAATGTTGACTGATGCAGAAGTTACCTCGCTTGTTTGGCCTCATTTTTTATAGAAAAATCTTTTAAAGAGAGACAGTGTCTACCACCTGTTCAGATTAGATATTCTTTTTAAAAGGAAAATAAATCACATGATAACCATAGCATATCTCCAGGAAAGAAGTTGTTGCAAGTTGAGGGCAGTTCTCCAATCTGCAAATTTCTTAGAAAAGTGTTGACAAACCTTAGCTGTCACTTCAATTTCATTTTCCAACTTGTATGCTCAATCTTTGTCATCTTCTCCAAAGCATCCTTTCCTAAATATATAACCAAAAAGAAAGACTAACAAGGAAACTATTTTCTCAAAAGTAGTACCATGGGTTGAGAACAATTAATCTCAAATGAAGTTGAAGACCTTCTACTTCAAATGGAAGGGGAAAACGGCAAATATAAATGCTCTTCACAGAAGGACTGCAATCATTCTTTCTCCATCTAGCTTTGTCTTACAGATCACCTCATGCCATCTTAGGCAAAGTTGGAGAAAGAATGAGCCACAATGACAATGAAACCAACTCCCTTCTAGGACTCAGAGCTTGTCAGAGCTGCTCTAATTCTTGAGTCCTGATTTTTCGTTCTGTTGCACTCAGTCCTTGAGGACAATGTATTTTCTTAGAATTTCTAGCACCTAACAAATGTTGCTCAGAGTCATTGATTGAAACACAGTTGTTTTGGTTAAGGTTGCAAATCCTTGAAAATTATGGAGTAAAAGATGCACAACTAAGTAATTTGTTTACCTAGCATTGGTTTCTGGTGTATTATCCTATAGTGCTTTGCAAACTCTCAGCTTCATTCATCTCAAAGACTACATACACATGCATGCTGAATGAGAATATGCTCAAAGGTCTTACGTCCAGGAATTTGTCTCATGGGAGTTTGGCAAGTCTGTATATACCTTCCAAACTGAAAAAAAGATGCACCAGAAATTATACATTTGCATTCAGTTTTGCTCACGTTTTAATGTGGGTAGTTTGAAAAATGCTTCACTTGGTTCCTGTAGTGCATTAAGAAATCATATGCAAGAATTGAAAAGGCATATGACTTCAGGTGATAAAATCCTTAAGGACTCAACTGATACTGCAAGTAAATTCAGATTATCCAGTCTGCATATCAACATCAGGGATGCTACTTGCATGCTGGAGAAGATCATAAAGTTATGATCCTTCTCATGGGATAAGCACTGCCTAGATATTCAGGAGTGCCCGTGGCTATTACCAATTTTACTACATCCACAAAATGTATCTTTCTTAGTAAATGTGAAAAAGGAGTAGGTAGATGACTGTTCTTTCTATAGTGTGTGAAGGCTAAAATAAAAGAACAACATTGTTTTATGAGAGTTCAATTAGGTGAGGGAGAGACATTATTTAAAGGTGTCTAATTGATCACATGTGAAAAAATATCTTCATATGGACAATTTTCTAGTGTAATAGGTCCTGACTAAACATCTCCTATGTAATTCCTTTTCTTTTAGAATTGCAAATGGGAATGAGAAAAGTATTTGGGTAATATAATAAGATTTATGTAATGATAAGCAGACTAGAAGGAAAAAATGATAATAAGGACTGTTTAGAAATTATTCTGTCATAAGAGTTTAAAAGCATACATTTTAATAAGATTGAACTTTTGCACTAAGGTAATAAAATATCACCCAAATTAAAGTGGTACAAAGGGCATCAAGAAGGCCTCTTCCATCTAAATAAAATTGCTCCACTATTAGAATTGCTCTGATGCAAGAAATTCCAGTGTTAGTATTCCTTTCCTTTCTTATAATGTCTTCCTTGTAGTTTTATTGCAAATTTTACTCAGGACAGATAGTAAAACCCTCACATGATTTTTGTGATGCCGCTTACAACATAACAGTTTGATGTAAGAACTGATAAAATAGGTGGCAGAAAAAGAAAAATTAATTTATAGCAACGAAATTCACTTACTCGAAATTTTATCTAGGGCTTTTAGACAGGGATAGTTATAAGAAAGTTATCCTGTCATGGATAACTCCAGCACTTTTGAACAAATATCTTTATATCAAATTTGCATCTTTTATAGTCTTCTAAGGGTAGGTATGTGTCAGCAAAGGAAAAATTGGCAAGGTCAAGAGAAGACTAGTACTTTAATTTCCTGATATGTTCACAATGGCAGTTAGGAGAATGGAGCTAAGAATGTCAGGGCTGGGTTTCCAGGGAAGCTGACTTGCCACCGAGTTTGTCATTGGGGAAATTTCTTAGCAGGTGCTTTAGGAATCAACATCCATGGGAGGCAGAATAAAGATACAGGATTGGGTAGAGGGTGAGGCTGGACTGTATTGCAGTACCAGAAAGGCCTCGGCCAGCCCAGCAGTGACCTCTGAATCTGTGATGACCCTTCAGAGTTGTCTGGATTTGGGTTTGGGGCCTGGGCTTTTAGGCTCCTCTGTCAAAAAGTCACTGGATACAGGCTGTCCCTGGAAAGGGGTTTAACCTTGGGCTAAGCTCTCTTCAGCTGAGTCAAGCTTTCTAAAAGGGGTTGAAAACTGAGGACTATCAGTCAAAAAACTTTCCATCATCTTGGGAATAAATTCTTCAGTCCTGACGGTGGATCTGGGTAGCAAAAAACAGCATCCACAACAAAGATGTGCTACTTTCTTCAAATTTAGCCAAGTTACTGATTAATGACCTTTGATCGAAATGTTCACTTTCACTCTTTTATGTTCTCCATACAATCTATACTTAAACAGGCTCCACTATTTTCCTGTTCCTTTCCTCCTCCGTGAGTCCACCTTCTGACATTTTTAAAGTGTTTATTCATTGTTATCTTGTGTGCCAAATATCTGAGTAAACCGTTTGAAAATATAGGGAAGATAAAATAATTTTTTTTAAAGTACAATAATGTCTGGTACATGTTTTTTGTTTGTAGTTTTGCCTTGTGCTTTTTTTTTTTTTTTTTGGTTCTAAAGAAAACCATAGAATGTCACTGTATCCTTTGTATTTATTTCTCAACTATTTATTCTCATATACATGCAGAAACATATGCCATAATTCTGCTACAATATATCAGTTGAATAGGAAGTATCAAAGTAGCCACTACTTATGACAGAATTGTGAGAGCTTACTTCATTATACTTCATTTACTGTGAGAAGTTTTAAAACAGTAAATATGAAAAATAAAAACAACTGAATTCTCATTTTATGTATTGTATATGAGGATTTTACAGGTGTATGTGTAAGTATACAGAGTCAATTCTAATATTTCTCACAGATTCTTTGGTTGATTGTGGCTATGTGTAAGACAGGTATTATAAAACTAAAACAATGTATTTCAAAGCCCATTACGTGATGAATTTTCCTGATGGGACACTGATTCTGACAAGTTCTTGATGCATATTCCCAAAACACTGTTTTTCAACTTCGCCTGACACCGTCATTTTTATAAGAATGACTCACTCAACCTCACTATTCAGAACTCGGTCTTATATGGATTCACCAGTCTCAATTATAAACTTTGTCATCACTTCATTATATCGCAACTTAGACCCCTGCGTATCCTTTGTATCATGTTTGTCAGATGAATATTAAGTAGACAGGCTATTTACTGTCATGATTATTTCTTGTTTGTCCTGTCTACAGAGCTGTAAGCTACATCAAGAACTATGTGTGTTGCTCACCCACTGTATCCCCAGGGCCCAGGACAGGGCCAGGCAGATAGGAGGCAACTCCTAAGTAGCTATAGGATGACTACATGAATGTCAGATAACTTCTTAATGTATGGTTTATCAAATCCATATTCACTCAAATTTTGAAGATAAACTATAACTCTTCCCCTTATCCTTTAAAAATGGATAATAACATTCATATAATATCTATGCTTTCTTTATTTAGTCAATTGTTATTTTGTTCATCCATTCATCTAAGAACTACTTATTTGACACGTATTTGCCAAACTCTGGGTATACAATGGTGAACAGCACAGACTGTCCTGGCTCTCAAGGATATTACAGTGCATGTGGAGAACCAACATTAATCAAGTATTTACATAAACATCCATGTCTAAAGTATTATGAGCACTACATAAACACACCCACAGAAACTGTAGGGAACTGAGAGTGTGTAAACAGCACATGATATGAGCTAAGGGGATTAAGGAAAACTTTCCTGGAAAAAAGCATTGGAGCTAGGATTCGAAGAGTGACAGTGAATTAAGATGTGGCGGTAAATCTTTATTTACATGCATCATTTTGTACAAAGGTCATGGGGCAAACACCACTGTTACCACCTGGTACTGATGGAGCAATCAGGAGGATCAGGTGAAGCACAGTCACCCAGTCTCTCTGAAACTTGCAGAATGACACAGTGGTGTGTAGAGTGCTGTGGGCTGTGCTTTTTCAGGAGGACCTTGCTCCTTCTCTGTGCTTCCAAGTTACGAGGTTAGCATGAGAGTGGTTTGTGACTGACAGAGAAAAAGACTACTTGAGCTCAAAGCAATTGAGCTTAAATACAAGTGATCCAGCTCGGTGCTTTGTGACCACCTAGAGGGGTGGGATAGGGAGGGTGGGAGGAAGGGAGACGCAAGAGGGAAGAGATATGGGGACATGTGTATATGTATAACTGATTCACTTTGTTATAAAGCAGAAACTAACACACCATTGTAAAGTAATTATACTGCAATAAAGATGTTTAAAAAAAAAATACAAGTGAGCCATAGAGTGCTGAAAATGCTGCCTGCACAGCACCCTGAGGCCCCAGTCCTGTGGGAAACTGAGTTCAGATAAACCCACTACAGAGAGGAAGAACCTTCTTTATAAGGTAGCTTGTTGCCCAGCAAGCCCAGCCAATTACTAGGGTTGCTCATTAAACAATCCTGCTTTTCTCCAGGCAGTAGTAGACAAATAGCAAAGACCAGAAGGCAGGAAAAAGAACAGATACCTGAAGACGTGAAAGAAGGCTGGTACAGCTGGAGCAGAGATCATGGGAGAGTTCTACTTAATTATGTTTCATATGTAGGGCCCAGTTTATGTTTAATCATAGCCTACTCATATATTAGTGGTTTTATTATAAAGATTCACTGTGAACTTCAAGATGTGGCTCAGCATGAAGTAGACAGTTGAAATAGGATAGTTTTATTTGTTGTTGTTTTTGTTTTTGGGTTTTTTTGGTTTAAGTACTCAGCAGTAAAAAAGCACACTGCCACAGGGGAATTTTATTAAAGTTCAGTATTTGATGCAATAAATAGCTTTGCTCATCCTTTTCCAAAAATAGCAATCGTGTTTGAATATCTCATGCCAGCTGGTTTTCATGAGAGCTTATTGTCACTGTCTTTGCTACCTGGCTGAATCCAATTTTTTTGTAGAATACTCACCATATTCTTGGATTTATGTTTTTAAATAGACAGATGTAGCATAAAATATACCTTTTAAAAAGTTCTAAGAACACAATAAACAACAACAACAAAACCCAGAATCCTTATATAAGGTACGGGTGAAATTAGTCAGTGTTGATTTTTAGCTAGAGGCAGTGCTGTGAAACACACAGACATCCTGCAAAGCAAATGTTAATTAATAGTAGACTGATGGGAAATATCTTTTAATATATGGCTGTATACATATAAAGTTGATCTGTTAGAGCTGCAAGAAGCATTCTCAGCCATGTTTGTACATCCAGAGAGGTAAGCCAGGGATTTCTGGATCACTTATACAAAGTATACATTATTTTCTTAATGCATTCTTGATTAAAGGCTGATGTGGTGTATTATAAACATCGACCATCACATAAAGGAAATAGTTCCAGGACATCCCAAACTGAAGTGTTTCTGTTTCTTTACACTCTGTTACAGTTTTCACTGTAACCTTGCCACTGATTCAGCACTTCTCTCCATCCCTGGACATATCCTGAGGATTTCTTCTCCTGCATTTTATTTCAGTCTCTAATGCTCAGCTTCCCCAGCTATTCATACTGCTCTGGTAGTCACTGTACAACTAGGATGACAAATACATTTCCTCCTGAGTACTGAACTTTATAGATTAGTAAGGGGTTCCTGAAGTACTGTGTTAAAGCACCATTTATCTGTGTTGTAAGCTACAGTGGACTTCGTAGCAAAATGCATTGATGTTCATTATTGTTAGCTACACACAGTAGACAGGGTGGTAGAGGAGTGACAATTTCTTTTGGGTAAATTCCATCATATGTAGAGAAGAAATAACATGGACTTTGGCATTAGACCTAAAATTCTGCTTCATGGAATGGTGGATGGAAAAAATCTTAAAAACCCTTAGGCTAAGGAAATTCTAAAAACATTTCATATAAAATAAATCTTAGAAGCATCATGTAGCTAACAATAGAATGAAAGATCTTTGAGAAGACAAAAATCTGGTTGGTAAATTAATAAAGCATGTTGTATTGCTTTTGCAAAGTGGCAATTATCTGATTCAGAAGAAGTAGTGAGGAGGCTCTGTATCACTTATTAGGACAGCCTCTCAAACAGGAAGACACTGTCCTAAAACAACTAAAAAGTCAGTTAAAATTTAAATGCTTATTTTTATTTTAAAGAAATCATTTCTGAGTTCTAATAATTGTCTTTATAGATGGAGTTCAGATTCCTTCCATTCAGAGTTTAGGTGGAAGGGTGAAGAAAGGTATAAGAAACAAGAAGAATTCCCGAAGGATCTCTTGATTTGCTTTTCCTTTAAATTATGGAATGATTAAAACTAACAGAATATGGAGAGTAGTAAAATTAAAAGTTGTATGCATATTATCTTGATTGAAGAATGGTTAACAGAACTATTTTCAACTATTTTTAAGTATTTTAAAGTAAATCACAGGCATCATTATATTTCAACAATAAATACTTCTGCATGAATCTCTCAACAAATAAGAACTCCTTTACATAACCATGAAATGATGATCAGACATGACCAAAGAAGCAATAATTCTCTAAATATTTCTAATATCCAATCCATATTCATATTTTCTCAATCTTCTCCAATATCATTTACAGTTGGTTGAATAGATAATTATCTATTCAAAGGCATGCTTTTGGTTGCTATGGCTCTTAAAGCTCTCTTAAACTAGAAGAGTCTTCTCTTTGACATGGTAAGGCTTTGTTGAAAAGGCAGGATATTTGCTCTGTAGATGAATCTTACCTTCTTTGTTGACCTGATTTATTTTTCAGAGTGGCATTTGACATTTCAACCACCTTTTACTACTCGCAAAATAGATGTTGTATTTAAAGATTTAAGTAGATTTAGGTTAAGATAATGTTGGCAAGATTACTTAACAGTTGATGCTGTATGCCACAGATTGCAACACATCAGGAGGCCTGTCATGTTCTCTTGTCCCAACATTAGTGATGCTAAGATTCATCTCTGACTTAAAATTGTGAGTTATTGATCTCAATGCAAACATGTTTATTCTTTCTATAGCGAGTAATCTGAGGGATGATACTTAGACACCTTCAGTTTGCCATCAACCTTTTGCCTAATGTTTTATGTATGCATTGAAGATCCTTCCCAGCTACATATTTTAAAGGCAAAAAATATTGGAAAATTAGAAATATTTTATCATTCTTAATATATTTATTCACTGCTGTTATTCATTGAAGAAGAGATTTTTCTCTATTGCATGATTTTAAGCATGAAAATATTTCCTATAATAAAGTCAGGATTAATGTATAATTTTTCCCTTACTAATTTTCAGAGAGAGAGTGGGTCATTTCTAATGATGGCAAACAAGTATTTATTGTTACTGATTGCTTGCTTTTCAACTTCCTTTTTTTGGAAAATTCATATAGACATGAATTTTCATGTATTTAGTGTGTTTCAAGGTAGTGAATTACTACTCTAGTGATTTTAAAATTGGCCATAGGCTGGCTCCTATTTCTTTTCAGCACCACATTTTTGTTAGTTTGCTTTATGCCTTTCTCACAGCAAGATGGTCCAGTCCCTTCTCACACGTTCGCTCTTGAGAACTCGAGTCTGCTGGTTCTCCAAAAAGCCCTGGTTCCTCTTCTTAAAGAGTGGGGTTTATTGATCTTTAGGGACGAGTGTTTATTGTCAATGAGTATCAGTGCTTCTAAGCTCTTTCGATACAGTAGAAAATATAAAGTCTAACTTCCAGTTTGAATTTAACATTTCAGGGTTTTAATTATTATTATTTTGTTGTATATGTGTATCTATTTTCTTTCACATTAGAAATTTGATTTTAAAAACATGAGTATAATGATTTGCTGTTCACACAACATACATAAAATAATTTTAAATGACTGTACAAATATTACATTAACAGTAAGACTACTGAGAGAAACATCAGCATTTTTTTTTGTCTTTAAGCCTGTGTTTACTTACATCATCTATTTATTGAAATTTTCGGATCTAGACATCATTAAAGCAAGTATATTCAAAAGTGTGCTTGTTTAAAACAGCAATTATAAATGAAATAATTTAAACTATTTCTAAAACTTTTCATATTTATAGACCTATTTTTCTGAATCACTTTTAAACTCAGCCATCAAAGTCTGTATTGTTCTATCCTATATTGTCCTTTTAGTCAAAAAATTATTGATAAAGCAGCATTTCTTTACATAGTGCACATTATAATCTCTGGGTTTTTCTTCCAAGTGGCTGGCACTCATTTGGGTACATTATTGTTTAACTAAACTTAACATTTTTACTCAAATTCAGCAGGAAGTTTTTGACAAATTGATGTGCACAGTCTTAAAAATGGCCCTGATTAATGTATGAATCAGTCCCATTAGACTATTATTGCTTTTAAAGTCTTCAAGTATATTGCTACATTTGGCAAGTCCTTGCCTCCAGTTGTGTTGCTGGGTGTGCCCCCACCACATGTGTGTTACCAATTCTACACATCCTTCCATTTAGATGATGAAAACAAAAACTAGTAAGAGGTTGATAGGCAATGATAATTAGAGTATGACCAACTCCTTACCCAATAAAAAGATGTCACTATATGCAGAATGCAATCTGATTTTAGAGATGTAAAAAACTGCTTGCTTGAAATATGAGATAAGATATTGCCAAATGCCACCCATAAGGATGAATAAAAAGCTCTCTTTTCTCATAAGTTTGTTGTCAAACTGATTTTTATGACCTGGAGAGATAAGTAGGCATATTTAGTGTTGTTTCAGTTTGATTTTGTTTTATCATGGGTAAATCTGAGCATTGTTTTCACGTGTTTCAAGACTATTGGCATTTCTCTAATGGTGAACTTTTTTATATATATTATACCTTTATATCAGGCACTTGATTTCAAGGAGATTTTAATGAGTTGTGAGATTAACCTCTTGCCTTTCATATAAATAACAATTTTCTCATAATTTTGGTTTTTGATTTTGCTTATGACATTTTTCCTATAAAAATCTTTTAATTTTATAATCAAAGTAATTACTATTTTATTGTACTGCTTCTGGAATTTGAACATTAAAAATGTTTTTCCACTTTAAGGTTATAAAAGAATTCAACCAATGTTGTTCTAATAATGGCACGGTTTATATTTATATATCTAAATCTCTGACCCATGTGGAAATGATCATAAAATGTGAGGTGACATTTTACAAATAACTACCCAGTTCATCTAGCACCATTTATTAAAAAGTCTACTTTTTCTCTCATTGATTTGAAATGCCATCTCTATTGCATACTAATTTACTTATGTACTGGATTCTCTATATGGATTTTATATTTTGTTCCACTGATCTTCTCATGTCTGTGCCATATACAGTGATTTTACCATCGAGTCTTCATCTTCTGTTTTAATATCTGGTAGGTTTTTTGGTAGGTGTTACTCAGCTATTCTAGCATTGTTTATGCCTACTGCTGTTTCTCAGGACCTACTTGCCATTTTCTTTGTAGAAGTTTAACCTATTTCTTATTGTCGTATTTCTTATTTTCATATTGAAAATGAGGTCTTCTGTTCCATTATGTCTTTGAATTGATAGTGTTTGTATATATAAAGATAGATAGATTTAAGTTAATTTCGTATCCTGCTCCCTTACTGAATTTTCTCATGGTTATAGTAGTTTTTGCATTGATTCCTTTTGGTTTTCCTGCTGTATAAAAAAAGTAATCTCTTAATAGAGTTAGTTTTACCTCTTTCTTTATAATTGTTATATATCTAGTTGCCTTCTCTTGTCTAATTTCATTGATGACTATATCCAGTATATGTTTAATTTTGTATACTTTAAATATTACAAGTACATAGGAATCCATATTAAACAGGCATACAGATCAATAAATTAATATAATGTACCTACCTATGTAATCACCACTGATGTAAGAAGAATGTTTCCAGCCACTTCACACACCTTCTGGTTGATATTAATGTAACCATACTGGCTTTCTACTGACCAGTTTTTATAATAAAAATTTCATTTAGAATATTGTATATTTCAGGTCTAGAGTTTCTATTTGACTCTATTTCTTATGACATCTACTTCTTTCCCCATTATGTTCATGTTTTCCTTTTGATATTTGAGTATATAATGCATATGTATAAAAACATTTCAAAGTTCATGTCTGCAAATTCCAACATCTCTGTGATTGCTGCTCTGTTTCTGTCAACTGATTTCCTCCTATAGGACACATTTTTCTATGTCTTGATATGCCTAGTAATTCTTATTTGATGCTGGACTTGGTGATGTTACATTATTCAATGCCTGGACTTTGCTGTCTCACTTTAAAGACTATGGTCTTTGTTCTGGCAGGTAGTTACTTACAAATTAGCTTGTTAATATTGGGACTTGTTTTCAGGCTTTTAAAAGGGATAATAATCCAGAGTAGACTTACTCATTGGTGAGTTCAACCCCATTACTATGGTGAAACCCTTCTGGGGTCTCCACTAAATACCGTGTGCATTGAAAAAAGTCTCTCTACTCTGGTGGAAACTCAAACTGCCATCTTTCTGAGAATCCTTGTAATTATTTGACTTCCTCAGAAACTTTTCTTTCTCTGGGAGTTTTTCTTTGCTTGGACCCCTGGAGTTTTACCATGTAGGTATATATACATATATATATATATATATACACACATATATATATATATATATATATATATATATACACACACACACACACACACACACACACACACACTGGTATTCATACAAAGCCTAAAGGGGTCTCCTATGCAGATTTTTTTCACTCTCTCTATGCATAATTCTCTCCTTTCTCATTCCTGATGCACAAATTCCAGTCACTTTAGGCTCACCATACTCAAATCTGTTGGGTTCTGTTTGTGTTCCCTCTCCTGTTTTACTGTTCAGAAATTGCCTGAAGGAAAAAAAATCCAGAGCAATTGTAGAGCTGACCTCATTTCTACGCCCCCATTTCCTCAAGGATAACAGTCCTCTGCTATCTCATGTCCAACACGTGGAAAGAATTATTTTATGTATTTTGTGCAGTTTTCAAGTTATTTATGGTACAATGGTCATTCTGGACTTGTTATTCCAAAATTAGATCTCTAATTACCTTTTTTATTTTTTAGCAGCATATTTCTTGATTGCTTATTGCTCTGTACTATTTAAAATTCAGCAATAAAGTCTGATGTAAAAGCCTAGTAGAAAAACTAATCGACTTATGTGAGATTGTGTTTTCCATGAATCTTGCAACATATTTATGTATATAATTGTGTTGTAATTTCATTTTTCTTGTTGATGTTTGAGTGTGTTTTTCCTGTACTACCTTTTAGGGGATTTTTTTCTGGTTTGGGAGAGGGAGAGTTTTCTATGTTTTCTTAAAGAACTTCTTTTTCTGTTCCTACAGCAATAGAAAATTTTAATAATATAGTGCACTTTTTGTTGTTGCTGTTGTTACTTTATTTTAGAAGTGTCCTTAGTTCTAGCTGTTTTTTTTTTCCTTCATTGCTTTAATATCAGCTGCTTCCCCAAGGGAAGCCCACCGTGTCATGCATTTTTTTTTTAATTTGTCCACTGTGATGGCTCTGAACTGTGCTTTCTCAGAGACAGGCACATTAGTTCCCATTATGGATGGGGACTTCCTCTTCTGGGGATAAATCTATGCTGAAGTTATCCAGATTCTTCTACTCCTAAGATCTAGCTGCTCCCTATTCTTCTGTGCATCTACCATCAGACTCATGGCACCTCTGTGGGTACTGGCTCTGATTCTGCTGGTCTCAGGTATCTGTTTTTCCCCTTAAATGTAAGTTGAGATTTATACTTTTTCATTCATCTAGTCACTGCATACAGGTAGGTTATGTATATTTTCTATCTTTGTTGCATAGTATGACTTTTGGAAGAGGTGTGAGGATAATTTGATCTAGACACATGTTTTTATTCTAGAGCAAACCAGAAGACCCACCAGATAGAATTTAATGTGGTCACAGAAACTAGGCCTCAGTAGGGATAGGCGGATACTAAAAGACTCAACATAGTGTATAGTTGTACACTATAGTGTATATATGTATAGTGTATATGGCTCAAGCTTGACTTTGCCTAGATAGGTGGGGTAGAGGAGTAGAGGAGAAAGCTGGTCAGAGAAGACCAACAGATTTTCCCATGGGAATGCAATAATATCAAATATGATGTAACTCCATTATACACTCAGGTCATATATCTCTTTATAGTTGGTACTCAACAAGGGTATGGTGGTTAGGTGTGCTGAAGTCATATAAAGAGACTGTACTAGGTTCCTTGGAAGAATAGGACACAATGATCAAGGGAGAAGTTTAGTTCTGTAAAATAAGTCATGATAGAAAAAACAGAAGAACTTTTAAAGTATTCCCTGGCACTCTGGATACTATAATAGTTGTTTAACAAAGCATCTCAATTCTGAGACATTGAGCAATGAGCTGAAGATCTTCATACTATCTATCTCCTATTTGTGCCTCTGAAACTTGTGCATGACTGATCTACAGAAGGGAAATATTTCTACTGCTATTAATGTGAAGCTACTAATTTTTGAGTGTTTATATGAGATTGTAATTGTGCTAATATTACACATGAAGAAAGTATCAAACGTAATTTGCTCAGTATAAAACCAGTGGTAAATACTCCTTTCTGTATGACTGCAAAGCTAATGCCCTTAATTTCTACACAAGACTGCCTCCAGGCAGACAGTAGCAACTGTTTTGTAGCTCTACAAGCCAGTAGTATGGAATTATCAAGGTAACATAAATTGTCTAAGAGTGGCCATGCATCTTCACAAAGAAGCTTTTGTTTTTTTCTCTTTTTGTTCTTTTAATGGTTGTGGACAATGATGGCAATCATAGAAAATTTTTAAAAAGTCTGAAGGGAAATACACTGGCCCAGGAAAAGACAGAGTTTGGGGGAGATAGGATGATCAATAAAGCAGAAACCTAAATTGGATAGTATGAATGTACCCTTCTTTTGAAGTAGAGATAAATTCAACAGAAATATATTCCAATGTTGTATATCAATTTGTCTTTACAACTTCCATTTTTACAACCAAATACTTTATATCTTTCAATACACTGATGAATTAATTACACCTTTTCTGCTTCTGAGCATTTCTGGAGTTTGTAATTTGGCTCCATCTGGCTTCACAGGTAGTATTTTCACTGAAGTGCACATGATGTTTCATAAGGTGCTACTATTTGGTCATAAAAATTAAGTAATATTATTTCATTTGGAAGAATGTGTTGAAATTTAATATGGTCTTTTAAACTATCCACATTCTCCTTCAATTCTAGTGCAACTGAACTAAGGAAAGTTAAAGCAGTGACCACATAAAATTTAAGTATGGAAAGAATGTACTACCTTTAGATATAACTGTACAGATTGCTATCAATAATTAGCTACTAATTTTTGAGTGTTTACACCTATAGTTTCTTTATACAAAGTATGTTTAGTACTCAACAAAATTATGTATAAATGGTGACTAATATGTTTTATAAAAAGTAAAGAAACATAGCTATGGTAAATATGAAAAAAATGCATGTAAATAAGACAATTTTATCTTTTCCAAAATGATTATCTTAAACATCTATTATATGACATAACAGAGTCCCTTAATTAGTAGCAGTATAATGCAGGTTTAATGGATGTCATTTTTCAGACATTTAGTTTTTTAATTGCTTTCCTTTCAGCTTCATTAGAACAATGGCAACTCTTCAGTCATTCCAATTTTAGGTAAAAAAAATTCCTGTAACTTTTTTCTGGTTTCAAGAAAATGTGCTATTAAATAAAGATGTCACAGAAATTCAGGGTTTTTTATACATGACACCAAATTTCAGAGTGGCTGAAAAAGACAGCCATTGTTTGGCTTTTCCAGCACCTCTTCCCCTGTAATCTAATAAAATTAATCCTATTTTACTCTGGATATCACCCCTTTCTAGCTCCATGTCTTCCAGAGAGCGTGCTTATCATAATGCCTGGTTCAGCTCCCTAACCTCACTAAAAGTATGGTCAAGAAGGGTTATGAGATCCAGAAAAATAATCACATCAGCCCACAGTTTTAGCCCATGAGCTATAAGGACTATGTATGTTTAATCTGGTTGACAATCATCTTCTCTAACTGTATATAAGAAGCTCTCTCTACACAGAAGAATGCAGAGAGGGATTTTTGGAAATAAGGTGATGACTACATTGTTTGGCATGTTAACTCTGCCACACTTTAAGCCAGGTTATTAACCTCTGTACTTCCCAGTTATGTGAGTCACTATATCTCTGATTTTGATTTTTGTAACTAGCTCAAGTTAGTTTTCAGGCACAGGGAGCCAAAATCAATTTTCATTAATCCAATCATTTCAGTGAAGTGGCTCAAGAAATCATAATGCACAGTAGTAGAATCACTGGCTAACAGCCTCAAAATGTCAAGGTTGGATGGAAAGGCTCCTGTGGCTGAGTACACAACACAGATTTCTCAGGAAGTGACAAAATTATAGAAAGGTGGTGACCATATATTTGAATTTCTCTGTTCTTCCCTGATTACACAGCATTGCTAGACTGATCCTATGAAATCAAATTTGTTAATTTACAGACCAATGAACTCATTCAAAAAATTCCATGCAAGAAAAAGACAAATTGGTTATTTGTCTAAATTTCCTAGCTAATTCCTCCCAAACGGATGTTATTTTTGGGTCCCAGAGGCCATCACAGATGTTAAGAAAAGAACTCTGGCAGCCATAGAAAACTGCTTTATAGGCTGCTGCCATAGCTTTCAACTTGGAAAGCTGCTGTCCTGAAAAGGCAAATGTGACTTCCAATAAGAGCTATTTTATTATACAGAGTAGGCATGAATTAAACTGGCATAAGTCTATATGAGAAGACCAAAGAGAAAAAGAAAGAATGAACTTTAAAGCTATGAGCTATAGATTCAGTGAACTTTACAGAAGATAGAAAATAATTCAATCCAGGAGAAACTGAATAACATTTAAGACTGTGTGACTGTGGTAAATATGACAAAAATAAGTATATATAAATAAAACAATCTTATCTTTTCCAAACTTATAATTTATCTCTAGTAAGTAGTAAAGATAAATTAATGAAAATTTTAACATTTATATATATATATATGTGTATATATATATATATAAAACAACTAATGTTAACCCATTTTATATTACTGCAAACAACTGAAATCTTCATGAGGTGGCCTGAATAAAATATAATAAATGGAGCAATTGTTAGAAAGTCAACTATTGATGAGTAACTTAGTATTTACTTTTTCATTTTAAATTGTTTCTTTTTCAATTTCTGTATGTGATGCAGTTTATAACAGTGAATTTATTTATATAATCCTAAGTAGAAACAAAAACATTGTAAAATATATGGCAATATCTATGGTTTTCTTTATGTTTTTCAAGAATAAACAGAGCCTATTCCTTCTGTTTGTTCTGTTTGGTGTCCTCCTCCTTTGGTGTTTTCTCAGGGAGAGATCACTAACCAGTGTGGTCTCTACAAGATATTTAGACAGCAACCATGAAGAAATAAAGAGCCTTGGCCTCAATATTCTTTATTTTCCTTTTCATCAGTCTCTCCCTCTCTCCCTCTCTCTCTCTGTTTCTTTTTCTGGTTCCTTCTTAGTCTCTCTCCTGTTTCTTTCTGACCTTTGTTTCCTCACTCCTTTTCTGTAAGCCCAAAGTACATTAGCTAATTTTCACAGTATGTGATAAAATGTTATATAAGAAAGAAGAAATTGAGAAAAAGTAATTGTTTAAGGTACTTGCTTAAGATTAAAAACCTTGGAAATGGTAAGGACCAAGGCAAAATCACATGCCTTTCATTTGAATGCAAATGAAAATTTAGGATAAAAAGTTAGCCTACAATTAAAAGAAGAATAGCAAAGAAAAGAAAACTCTTCACTACACTACAGTAGCAGTAAATTTCCATCACATCAATGACTGATAGTTTTTTTAAATGGGTTTTCTAACAGCACTTCATTTCCAGAGAGTCACAGTCTTATAACCCATAGAAAGAGAATTGCTGACACTAACAAAAAGTCAAATAGTACCAGCTTTTCACCAGCAATGAGCCTCTCCTTTTCAATGATACTTTGACAACTTTCATTTCTACCAAAATGTCTGATGAAATGAGATGGAATAACACTGTCTAAATTCTAAAAAGAGACTAATCTCAACAATGAAAAAGTGGGTCATAAGAAAGTGATTTATGCATTTCAGACCACTATACAAATTCAAGATATAAAGGTCCATTTTTAAAAATGTTCTTATTAATTTATTTAAATACTGATTAAGTTGTGCAATATTTCTGAAGGATTATTTTTCCATTATATCTAAGAAGCTTCAAAATACTCATAAAGTTTGTTGAAATTATTCAACGTCCTGGAATTCAATACAAATTGAGAAAATAAGTAGGAATACTGAAAAATCTGTAGTTATGTGAATTGTCATCCAGGCATTATTTAGAATGTAGCAAATTTGAAGCAAATTATATATCCCAAAGTAAAGTATGCTTTAAAAATGATAGTGCCTTGGATATTGGTTCAAGATGGTGGAGTAGAAGGACGTGTGCTCACTCCCTCTTGCAAGAACACCAGAATCACAGGAAGACACTGGAACTCACCAAAATACCCGCATCCAAAGACAGAGGAGAAGCAGCAATGAGACAGTAGGAGGGGTGCAATCATAATAAAATCAAATCCCATAACCACTGGGTAGGTGACTCACAAAATGGAGAACAATTATACCACCGAAGTCCACCCACTGGAGTGAAGGTCCTGAGCCCCACATCAAGCTTCTCAACCTGGGGGTCCAGCAACGGGAGGAGGAATTCCCAGAGAATCAGACTTTGAAGGCTAGTGGGATTTGATTGCAGGACTTCTACAGGACTGGGGTAAACAGAGACTCCACTCTTGGAGGGCACACATAAAGTGGTGTGCACATCAGGACCCAGGGGGAAGGAGCGGTGACCCCACAGGAGACTTAACCAGACCTACTTGCTATTGTTGGAGGGTCTCTGGGAGAGGCAGGAGGTGGCTGTGGCTCACTATGGGGACAAGGACATGGGCAGCAGAAGCTCTAGGAAGTATTCTTTGGCGTGAGCCCTCCTGGAGTCTGCCATTAGGCCCAACAAAGAGCTGGGAGGCTCCAGTGCTGGGTCACCTCAGGCCAAACAAAAATCAGATAGGGAACTTAGCCCCACCCATCAAAAGACAAGCAGATTAAAGTTTTACCGAGTTCTGCCCACCAGAGCAACACGCAGCTCTACCCACCACCAGTCCCTCCCATCAGGAAGATTACACAAGCCTCTTAGAGAGCCTCATCCACCAGAGGGCAGAGAGCAGAAGCAAGAACTACAATCCTGCAGCCTGTGGAATGAAAACCATATTCACAGAAAGACAGACAAAATGAAAAGGCAGAGGACTAAGTACGAGATGAAGGAAAAAGAAAAAAACCCTAGGAAAAAAACTAAATGAAGTGGAGATAGGCAACCTTCCAGAAAAAGAATTCAGAATAATGATGGTGAAGATGATCCAGGACCTCAAAAAGAATAGAGGCAAAGACTGAAAAGATGCAAGAAATGTTTAACAAAGATGTAGAAGAATTAAAGAACAAACACTTAGTGGAATTAAGGAACAAACAGAGATGAACAATACCATAACTGAAATGAAAAATACACTAGAAGGAATCAATAGCAGAATAACTGAGGCAGAAGAATGGATAAGTGACCTGGAAGACAGAATGGTGGAATTCACTGCCACAGAACGGAATAAAGAAAAAGAATAAAAAGAAATGAAGACAGCCTAAGAGACCTCTGGGACAATATTAAACTCACAAACATTTGCCTTATAGGGGTCCCAGAAGGAGAAAAGAGAGAGAAAGGACCCAAGAAAATATCTGAAGTGATTATAGTTGAAAACTTCCCTAACATGGGAAAGAAAATAGCCATGCAAGTCCAGGAAGCTCAGAGAATCCCAGGGAGGATAAACCCAAGGAGAAACACACCAAGACACATAGTAATAAAACTGACAAAAATTAGAGACAAAGAAAAATTATTAAAAGCAACAAGGGAAAAGCAACATATAACATACAAGGGAACTCCTATAAGGTTAACAGCTGATTTCTCAGCAGAAACACTACAAGCCAGAAGGGACTGGTATGATATAATTAAAGTGATGAAAGGGAAGAACCTACAACAAAGATTACTTTACCCAGCAAGGATCTCATTCAGATTTGACAGAGAAATCAAAAGCTTTACAGACAAGCAAAAGTGATGAGAATACAACACCACCAAACCAGCTCTGAAACAAATGCTAAAGGAACTTCTCTAAGTAGGAAACACAAGAGAAGAAAGGGACCTACACAAACAAACCCAAAACAATTAAGAAAATGCCAATAGGAACATACATATAGACAATAACCTTAAATGCAAATGGATTAAATGCTCCAACCAAAATACACAGGCTCGCTGAATGGATACAAAAACAAGACCCATATATATGCTGTCTAAAAGAGACCCACTTCAGACCTAGGGACACATACAGAAAGTGAGGGGATGGAAAAAGATATTCCATGCAAATGGAAATCAAAAGAAAGCTGGAGTAGCAATACTCATATCAGATAAAATAGACTTTAAAATAAAGAATGTTACAAGAGACAAGGAAGGACACTACATAATGATGAAGGGATCAAACCAAGAAGAACATATAACAATTAGAAATATATATGCACCCAACATAGAAGCACATCAATACATAAGGCAAATGCTAACAGCAATAAAAGGGGAAATCAACAGTAACACAGTAATAGTGGGGGACGTTATCACTTACACTGATAGATCATCCAGACAGAAAATTAATAAGGAAACACAAGCTTTAAATGATATAATAGACCAGATAGATTTAATTATGTTTATAGGACATTCCATCTGAAAACCAGATTACACTTTCTTCTCAAGTGCACATGGAATATTCTCCAGGATAGACCATATATTAGGTCATAATTCAAACCTCAGTAAATGTAACAAAAATTGAAATCATATCACGCATCTTTTCTGACCACAATACTATGAGATTAGAAATAAATTACAAGGAATAAAACATAAAAAACACAAACACATGGATGTTAAACAGTACATAACTAAATAACCAAGAGATCATTGAAGAAATCAGAGGAAATCAAAAAATACCAAGAGACAAATGACAATGAAAACATGACGATCCATAGGATGTAGCAAACTCAGTTCTAAGAGGGAAGCTTACAGCAAAGCAATCCTACATCAAGAAACAAGAAAAATCTCAAATAAACAAACTAAACTTACACCTAAAGGAATGAGGGAAAGAAGAACAAATGAAACCCAAAGTTAGTAGAAGGAAAGAAATTATAAAGATGAGAGCAGAAATAAATGAAACAGAAACAAAACAATAGAAAAGATCAATAAAACTAAAGGCTGGTTCTTTGAGAAGATAAAATTGATAAACCTTTAGCAAGACTCATCAGGAAAAAAGGGAAATGACTCAAAAAATAAAATTAGAAATGAAAATGGAGAAGTTACAATGGACACCACAAAAATACAAAGCATCATAAGAGACTACTACAGACAACTCTATGCCAAACAATGGAAAACCTGAAAGAAATAGACAAATTCTTAGAAAGGTATAATCTTCCAAGACTGAACCAGTAAGAAATAGAAAATATGAACAGTCCAGTCACAAGTAATGAAATTTAACCTGTGATAAAAATCTTCCCACAAATAACAGTGAGGACCAGATGGCTTCACAGGTGAATTCTATCAAATATTTAGAGAAGAGCTAACACCATACTTCTCAAGCTCTTCCAAAAAACTGCAGAGGATAGAACAGTCCCAAACTCATTCTACAAGGCCACAATCACCCTGATACCAAACCCAGACAAAGATACTACAAAAAAAGCAAATTACAGACTAATATCACTGATGAACATAGATGCTAAAATCCTCAACAAAATATTAGTAAACAGAATCCAACAACACATTAAAAGGATCAAACGCCGTGATCAAGTGGGATTTATCCTAGGGGTGCAAGTATTCTTCAATATACACAACTCAATCAATGTGATACACCATATTGACAAATTGAAGAATAAAAACCATATGCTCATCTCAATAGATGCAGAAAAAGCTTTGGACAAAATCCAAAACCGATTTATGATAAAAACTCTCAAGGAAGTGGGCACAGAGGGAACATAACTCACCATAATAAAGGCCATATACAACAAACCCACAGGAAACATTATTTCAATGGTGAAAAATTGAAAGCATTTCCTGTAAGATCAGGAACAAGACAAGGATGTCCACTCTCACCACTATTATTCAACACAGATTTTGTAACTCTTAGCCATGTCAGTCAGAGAAGAAAAAGAAATAAGAGGAATACAAATTGGAAGACAAGAAGTAAAACTGTCACTATTTGCAGATGACATGATACTACACATAGATAATCCTAATGATGGAACCAGAAAACTACTAAAGCTAATCAATGAATTTGGTAAAGTTGCAGGATACAAAATTAATGCACAGAAATCTCTTGCAGGGCATGTGGAAGATGGTGGAAGAGTAAGATGTAGAGATCAATTTCCTCTCGCAAATACATCAGAAATACATCTACATGTGGATCAACTCCTACAGAACACCTGCTGAATGCTGGTAGACCTCAGACTTCCCAAAAGGCAAGAAACTCCCTACGTACATAGGTAGGGCAAAAGAAAGAAGAAAAAACAGAGACAAAAGAATAGGGATGGGACCTGCACCACTGGGAGGGAGCTGTGAAGGAGGAAAAGTTTCCACACACTAGGAAACCCTTTCACTGGCTGAGACAGGGGGTGGCTGGGGGGAAGCTTCGGAGACACGGAGGAGAGCACAACAACCGGGGTGCAGAGGGCAAAGTGGAGAGATTCCCACACAGAGGATCCATGTTGACCAGCACCCATCAGCCCCCACCAGCCCCAGAGGCTTTTCTGCTCACCCGCTGGGGCGGGTGGGGGCTGGGAGCTGAGGCTTGGGCTTTGGAGGTCAGATCCCAGGGAGAGGACTGGGGTTGGCTGCGTGAACACAGCCTGAAGGGGGCTAGTGTGGCACAGCTAGCTGGGAGGGAGTCCAGAAAAAATCTGGACCTGCCTAAGAGGCAAGAGACACTTGTTTCAGGATGCACAAGGAGAGGAGATTCAGAACACCGCCCAAATGAGCTCCAGAGATGTGCACAAGCCATGGCTATAAGCACAGACACCAGACACAGGCATGAAAAGCTAAGGCTACTGCTGCAGCCACCAAGAAACCTGTGTGCAAGCACAGGTCACTCTCCACACCTCCCCTCCCGGGAGCCTGTGCAGCCCGCCACTGTCAGGATCCGTGATCCAGGGACAACTTCCCCGGGAGAACACAGGACACGCCTCAGGCTGTTGTAACATCACTCCCGCCTGTGCTGCCACAGGCTTGCTATGCATTCCATACCCCTCCCTCCCTCCGCCTGAGGGAGCCAGAGCTACCTAATCAGCTGATCCTTTAACCCCATCCTGTCTGAGCAAGCACATATGACCTCAGGCGACCTACAAGCAGAGGCAGGGTCAAATCCAAAACTGAACACCCGCAGCTGTGCAAAGAAAGTAGAGAAAGTGAAATCTCTCACAGCAGCCGCAGGAGGAGCGGATTAAATCTCCACAATCAACCTGATGTACCCTGCATCTGTGGAATACCTGCATAGACAACGAATCATCCAAAAATTGAGGCAGTGGACGTTGGGAGCAAAGATATATATTTTTTGGCACCTTTTCCCTTTTGTGAGTGTGTATGTGAATGTTTCTTTGTGTGATTTTTGTCTCTATAGCATTGCTTTTACCATTTGTCCTACGGTTCTGTCTGTTCATTTATTATTATTATTATTATTATAGTTTCTAGCACTTGTTATCATTGGTGTATTTGTGTTTGGTTGCTTTCTTCTTTTTTATATTACTTTTTAATTTTTAATAATTTTTAATTTGAATAACTTTTTCTTTCTTCCCTTCTTCCTTCCTCCCTCCCTCCCTCCCTCCATCCCTCCTTTCTTTCTTTCTTTCCTTCCTTCCTTCCTTCCTTTCTTTCTCCCTTTTCTTCAAAACCATGTGGCTGACAGGGTATTGGTGCTCCAGCCGGGTGCCAGGCCTGTGCCTCTGAGGTGAGAGAGCTGAGTTCATGACATTGATCCACCAGAGACCTCTGAGCTTCATGTAATATCAAATGGAGAAGGTTCTCCCAGAGATCTCCATCTCAACGATAAGACCCAGCTCCACCCAACAATCAGCAAGCTACAGTGCTCGACACCCTATGCCAAACAATTAGCAAACAGGAACATAACCCCACCCATTAGCATAGCGGCTGCCTAAAATAATAATAAGGTCACAGACATGACAAAACACACCACCGGATGTGGTTCTGCCCACCAGAAAGACAAGATCCAGCCGCATCCACCAGAACACAGGCACTAGTCACCTCCACCAGGAAGCCTACACAACCCACTGAACCAACCTTAGCCACTGGAGCAGATGCCCAACACGATGGGAACTAGGACCCTGCAGCCTGTGAAAAGGAGACCCCAAACACAGTAAGTTAAGCAAAATGAGAAGACAGAGAAACACACAGCAGATGAAGGAGCAAGGTAAAAACCCACCAGACCTAACAAATGAAGAGGAAATAGGCAGTCTACCTGAAAAAATATTCAGAGTAATGATAGTAAAGATGATTCAAAATCTTGGAAATATAATGGGGAAAATAACAGAAATGTTTAACAAGGACCTAGAAGAACTAAAGAGCAAACAAAAAATGATGAACAACACAAAAAATGAAATTAAAAATTTCAGAGAGAAAAGATTAGTTAAAGACAACAGAGGAATCATTTCAAAATTTTCGAAACTTGACTTTTTACCTCAAAGATGTTTTGCATTGTCAGTCTCTTATTCTGGCCTGGTATGTGTTTTCAACCAAGAAGTAAATTCAAAATAATTGGTCCTTTGGAGAAAGATAAGACCAAGTCACTAATAGAGAAGTACTTTTCTTCACATTTGACACAGACGTTTATGGCTTGAGCTGGGGAGTCAGAATGGCCAAGTACTGGTTCCAAAGTTACAAATGTATATTAAGGTGACATATGGTCACCTTATCTTTGATAAAGGAGGCAAGAATATACAGTGGAGAAAAGACAGCCTCTTCAATAAGTGGTGCTGGGAAAACTGGACAGGTACATGTAAAAGTATGAGATTAGAACACTCCTTAACACCATACACAAAAATAAACTCAAAATGGATTAAAGACCTAAATGTAAGGCTAGACACTATCAAACTCTTAGAGGAAAACATAGGCAGACCACTCTATGACATAAATCACAGCAAGATCCTTTTTGACCCACCTCCTAGAGAAATGGAAATAAAAACAAAAATAAACAAATGGGACCTAATGAAACTTTAAAGCTTTTGCACAGCAAAGGAAACCATAAACAAGACCAAAAGACAACCCTCAGAATGGGAGAAAATATTTGCAAATGAAGCAACTGACAAAGGATTAATCTCCAAAATTTACAAGCAGCTCATGCAGCTCAATAACAAACAAACAAACAACCCAATCCAAAAATGGGCAGAAGACCTAAATAGACATTTCTCCAAAGAAGATATACAGATTGCCAACAAACACATGAAAGGATGTTCAACATCACTAATCATCAGAGAAATGCAAATCAAAACTACAATGAGATATCATCTTACACAAGTCAGAATGGCTCATCAAAAAATCTAGAAACAATAAATGCTGGAGAGGGTGTGGAGAAAAGGGAACCTTCTTGCACTGTTGGTGGGAATGTAAATTGATACAGCCACTATGAAGAACAGTATGGAGGTTCCTTAAAAAACTCCAAATAGAACTACCATATGACCCAGTAATCCCACTACTGGGCATATACCTTGAGAAAAACATAATTCAAAAAGAGTCATGTACCAAAATGTTCATTGCAGCTCTATTTACAATAGCCAGGACATGGAAGCAACCTAAGTGTCCATCAACAGATAAATGGATAAAGAAGGTGTGGCACATGTATACAATGGAATATTACTCAGCCATAAAAAGAAACGAAACTGAGTTATTTGTAGTGAGGTGGGTGGACCTAGAGTCTGTCATACAGAGTGAAGTAAGTCAGAAAGAGAAAAACAAATACCATATGCTAACACCTATATATGGAATCTAAGAAAAAAAAATGCCATGAAGAACCTAGGGGTAAGACGGAAATAAGGATGCAGACCTGCTAGAGAATGGACTTGAGGATATGGGGAGGGGGAAGGGTAAGCTGTGACAAAGTGAGAGAGTGGCATGGACATATATACACTACCGAACGTAAAATAGATAGCTAGTGGGAAGCAGCCGCATAGCACAGGGAGATCAGCTCGGTGCTTTGTGACCACCTAGAGGAGTGGGATGGGGAAGGTGGGAGGGAGGGACACGCAAGAGGGAAGAGATATGGGAACATATGTATATGTATAACTGATTCATTTTGTTGTAAAGCAGAAACTAACACACCACTGTAAAGCAATTATACTCCAATAAAGATGTTAAAAAAAAAAGATTCAAGCTGGATCATGTTGCAAGGGATAGCTATACTGTACTTTGTTTATATCAAACTTTATGCTTCTGCTTTCTAAGCAGACATAAACTGCTAAAATGGCTTTTTATTCCATGGCTTCTAATTGGCTTTTCTTTCTATAATGTTCATAGTAAGGAAAAAGGTCGAATCTAATCTGTCAGATTTTCAAGGATGATCTGGGCAAAGTTCTGAGTTACAGGGGACTAATATAGTCATAACTTTTTCTGCTTTATTTCTAAAAGCAATTGTCCCTATCCACACATTCCACATGAATGATGAAAAGAAGATATTTTTGTTCAGAAAGTGAGAAGAAAGAAAAAAATGACAGTTATTGATATAACGTTGTGTATATACAATGAGAAGACCATTTAACTGATGTAAACTTTGGTGAAAATTTGAGGCAAGTTTTAAATTTATGAAGGTTGTCTTTGGCTTTGAGGCTTCAAGATTAATGTATTAATCTATTAATGTCCAAGGCACTGATGCTATATAAGTATTTAAAGTCTTGCATCATGATCAAAAGACTAGCATATCATTTTAAGTTTGTTTGGAGTAGGCTGCAATTACAGAGGTGTTACAAAAAGATGTCACAATGTGAGGCAGTGGCTTACCCCAGGGGGCAGCAATGAGATCAATTAATCTCACATGGGCCAAAATTGAGCATCGGTTTAAGCCATTCTCATGAATTCTTTTCCAGTCTCACCCTTAATTTACAGTTTCATCTCAAAGCATACGTAGCCATATTTTCAATTTTGTCTATTTGCTTCCTCACTTTCAACATATGGGATTATTGACCTTGAGACCTTCCTAAACTATTTACATGACATTGTTAACTACTGTGTATCATAATTTGAAGAAACCAAGAAGGGCCTAATGTAAAATCATACTAGGACTTGAAATAAATTAATTCTGTTCAAGTGGAATAATAAGTGTGTGTGTATATATATATGTGTGTGTATATATAGGGTGTATATATATATATATATATATACATATATAGGTACATCATAGCATATGTGCATTGTATAAACTATGCACAGAGTATATACAGTATATAGCATTACACAAAATGTAGAGTACAAATATACTATATATACAAGGTATAGTACATTGTATAAACCATTATTCTATTTATACATTATGTAGTTCTATCTATCTACCTATTTTATCTAAGATATCTGTCAATCCAATTTTGCAAGCAATCCTGTGCCAAATACCTTTCTAAATACACAGTATTTTCTAGATGTACTGCTCTTGAAGAGCATTTTATTGTCTTTTTAAATGGGTTTATTCAACACCATCTTGCTATGCTAACATACATTAACTGATACAGTAGTTCTCCCTTATCTATGGTTTTGTTTCAGTTACCTGTCAACTGCGGTTCAAAAATATTAAATGAAAATTCAAGAAATAAACAATTCATAAGTTTTCAATTGCATAACATTCTGAGTAGCATGGTGAAATCTTGCACTTTCCAGCTGTGTCCCACACAGAATGTGAAGCATCCCTTTGTCCAGCCTATATTCATGCTGTATACCCTATGTGACCATTAATATAGGAAAAAACATAGCATATGTAGGGTTTGAACTGTCTGTGGTTTCAGGCATCCACTGTAGGGCTTGTACCCCCTATGGATAAGGGGAGCTACTATATATGAGATAATAGATGATTTAACAGAAATAATTACTGACTTCCAGAAGAATGACAATTGTCCCATTACCTCAAGGAGACAATGTATATATTACATCTAAACTGTCAGAATCATAATTGATGTATATAAAGAACAAGTATTCCATGTAATTTTAGAGAGGAATATATCAAGATTTTGAGTAGAAAATCATCAGGTTCCCTTAAAAGCAAAATGTAAAATTTATGGATTTATTTATGGTTTTAAAAGCCTACATTTAAGTCCTACAATTCACCAATCACTGTGTTACTTTCCAGATATACAATGATTAATGTTTTGTTTTTTAATTCAAAGAGCACTTATTCTGGTGGGAACAACAAACTGACACTAAAACATAATTACAATTCAGTTTCAAAAGCAATACAAAAAAGGTCAAAGAGAATGAGTTTACTAACTCTGAGGGAGTCAAGGAAATTTTACAGAAGAGATGAACCTGAGCTAAGACGATCAAAGAGGATTTGGAAGTCACCAGTCAGAAAAAGCAAAAAAACGTAATTCCAAATAATCACACGGAGTTTTGAAAGAGCTTGAACAGTCAAAATCCTGTAGTTCATATGACTGAAGCAGAGAATGGACAGAGGAATTTGGAGGAACTTGTTAAAGCTTCTAGCAGTGATAAATCACAGTAGTGATGTTGGGCATCCTTGTTAATAATTCTAAAGTTTATATATAAATTTTGCTTTACATCATTTGATGCAGTTTTCAGTTGGATGTCCTATATCAAGGAAATATCTATTCTTAAATTACTAATATTTTTAAAAATTCAGAAATGTTATCAAATTTTTCTTAAGCATCTATCAAGATGATAATATGAATTTTCCCCTCCTTACTTTTCTATTGTGAATTATTTAAACAAATATCTAAAGATTGTCATAGAAGCAAGTTAAATGTCCATCTTCACGTGAATAAAGAAGATGTGATACATGTATACAATGGAATATTAGTCAGCCATAACAAAAGAATAAAATAATGTCACTTGCAGCAACATGGATAGACCTAGAGATTATCATACTAAGTGAATTAAGCCAGACAGAGAAAGACAAATATCATATGATATTGCTTATATGTGGAATCTTAAAAAAATGAAACAAATGAACTTATTTACAAAACAGAAAGAAACTCACAGATGTAAAAAAAAGCCTTATGGTTACCAAAGGGGAAAAGGGGAGAGGGATAAATGAGGAGTTTGCGATTAACATATACACACTACTCTATATAAAATAGGTAATCAACAAGGTCCCACTATATAACATAAGGAGCTATACTCAATATTTTGTAATAACCTATAATGGAAAAGAATCTGAAAAAAATAGATATGTATGTATGTATAACTGAATCACTTTGCTGTACGCCTGAAACTAACATAACATTGTAAAGCAACTATACTTCAATAAATAAAATTAAGATTTTTGTGATAACCTTTATTATATTCCTGAGATAAAATATATTAATAATTTATTATTATTTCAAATGTGTATAGTTATATGTGCAGGTATTTATTTATGACTGGTCATCACTGTTCACAAAGTCAAGTTTATTTAAACTTTTAATTTTTCTACCTAGTTGTGTCTGATCCTGGAAAAAGCCAACTTGTAATCAAATCCTCCACTCCTAGTTGCTCTAGCAGATACCATGTGGATCAGAAAACAAGCTCCCAGACAAGCCTTCTCTAAATTTCTGACTCACAACATCAAAGATAAATAAAATGGTTGTTTAAGCTATTAAGTCCAGGGGTAGTTTCCTTATATAACAACAGATAACTGAACACCAACTTACCTATGTAAAGCTTTATGCCCTTGAACAAGTAAATCAAGGACTCACATCAAGTATTTATGGTCCCCTTGGCACCAATCCATAGTTCACCTTGCAATGCTGTCAACAATCATCTAGCTCTATTGTTGTATGGGGGAAAGGATTTTTTTTACGAGCTTTTACATTTTTTCTATGTTGGCATATTCTGTTTCCAACTCTATTCTGAGATAATATTACTGCAATATAAGCTTATCATTTTCAATTATATTCTCAAATTAATATGTAGAAAATATTATGTTGAAAAAGGAAAGTATGAAGTACTTACAACTTATTTGCTCACTTTCTTAAATTCATCCCCAAATAAGGAATTTCCTTTGTTTTTGCTGCTGGGCCAAAAGGCGTTGTCTTTGTTTCTGTTGAGTGATGTAAGGCAAACAGATATCATCCTGAGAAAGCCAAAAAAGTGAATAAATGAATTTACATATGGAAATGTAGATTTCTATCCATTTATTTTCTCTTTCCCTCTCTATCTATAGAGTTGTCACCTTTGTCATAAATGTTCAGGTATACTACATAAACAACAAAAAAGAGTTGGTATAGAAATCATAAACATTTTTAAATGTATATTTTATTATATATATATATATATGCACACACACACACACATATATAAGAAAAGGGAAACATTATAAGAGATAAAAAGAGTATCATTCACTCAAATAAATGAAAAAATTTTCCTAAAGATAGAGCAATCATATGTATATATGTCTAACAAAATCTCTAAAATGTAAAGCAAAAATAGACCAAAAAAGAGGGAGCGATTGAGTGGCAAATTTTAATATACTTCTAAGAAACGGGTATAGTAAGTGGAAATTGCATGGGTATGAAATATTTGATTAAAAGTGTAATAGGTATTTAAAAAATCATAGCTTCAATGAAAAATCTATATATCTATATCTATATCCATATATCTATATTTTTCAGTTTGGGAGAGTTGTCACCAGAGGACATTTGGAAATCTCTGGAGATATTCACAGATGTCACAAATGAGGGGGTGGGAGGGGAGGTTGTTACACCTCATTGGAAAGGCCAAGAATGCTGCTAAGCATCCCACAGTGCATAGGGCAACAAATTATTACCCAGCTCAAAATGTTAATATGCCTCTATCAAGAACTCATGATATCCATCTATATATTTTTGTATCTATCTACATCTGTACCTATATATTTGAATCCAGAGGCCCCTCTGCCATATTCAGTGGTAAAGTTTAAAGGAAGATTACAGAAATGCAATACAAGAAGGATCATTAAGAACTCATACCCCTCAGAATGAGGGCTTAGGTAAACCGAATGAGGAAGCCATAACAATTCATTGAATGGTGACTGAAAGCAAGGACATTACTGAACATGTATTGTGGAAGGGAGAACAAACTATTGTCTTGTGACCCATTGCAAAAAGAAAAAAAAAAAAAAAGGATCGTAGGAGCTAGGTATATGTTCTACTATGATTTGTTTCTACACTTGAATTTTATGAGTAAATCTCCCCTTTTGTCTATTCTTCATTTCTTTTTATTTTTTCCAGTTTATTGAAATATAACTGACTACAACACTGTATTAGTACAAAGTGTACAACATAATGATTTATGTGTAACTTGTGAAATGATTACCACAACAGGCTTAGTCAACATCCGTCACTTTACATAGTTATATGATTTACTAATATCTGGTCTAGCACAAAGATGAAAGTAGCTGGTATTCTGACACCATGGAGCATCTTACTAACACTAGGCTACTTCCCTATGACCTTCTTATGTACGGAAAAAAAAAAATGTAAGACATTGATCTTAAGATGAAACATTTATTGGCCACTTTTTGTTTCTTACGCAACTAGAGATACAGGTAGAGAGACAAAAGGGGACCTGTCTGGCTAAGAGGTGCTTGTGTTAAAGAAGGAAGAGAAGAAGAAATAGGAGTAGAAGGAGGAGGAGGAGGAGGATGAAGAGAAGGAGACTGAGAAAGGCCTCCTTCCTCTTTGTTCCTGCTTGAACACCACTTTGACATGAGCTAGCAAGAGGTTGTGTCCTTGATAGCATATTTGAAAAGTTTAACAAAATCTACAACAATCTATTTTCAAATTTTCAGTTCTGTGTGAAGAATTACTAATTGTTTAAGTCACTGTTAGGTCATCTTTGTTACTTGCAGCCAAAAAAAGTTCAAACTAGTAACAGTTTTCAAATGCTGATCACATATTATTTCAAAGCATTGAATTATTTTATTAATTTCTAGCTTGTAAGATTTCTTCCTATTCAGTTTTATTATTGTTTGTACCTTAACTTTTCAATATTTATGCACAGGTAATTTATTTTCAGTTATTTTTTTTCCTTAGAAATGATTCAATCTATACTTGCATCTTTGGTCAAAGTCAGCTTTGCCCATAATCCACAGATTTTGAATTGCAATAATGCTACTGGATTATTTCTTAATAGATTACATTCTTACTTACAGTTTTCTCTTTATCCTAAAAATCACTTAGATAAACATATTTTTTAATTCTTATTCACTTAAGTTTTCATATCAGCCATACCAGCAATTTCAGCCAAGGTTTTTAAAGTTTAAAACATTATTTTAAAAATTATAGCTACTTTGGCTATAAATTTCCACTGCACGTGCTGTATTTGGAGTTGAGCCCAATCTCTCCGACCACGAAATCCAATTGCATGGACCCTATATATCATGATGGTCCTAAATAAAGTTGATTTTTTCATCTTTAGCAAGTGCAATAGGTAATTTTTTCTTTACCAGTACCTTCTGGCAGGACAGGTGAATCTTTGTGTAAAATTAAGCATAATTCAGTCTTTTACTTCTGTTTTTGAGCTGGGAATCACCTTTGTTGTCAAATTTTCAACCATACCTAAGGAGCATTTTGAGAGTAGATGAGCTTTCAAAATGTTTAATCCCATCCTTCCTGCAGTAATCAACACCATCCTAATAGTTGAAAAGTAATATAACATAATGGATCTTGATCAATTTATAATTGGTTTTCCTCTACTAAAGTTAATTTAAATGAGTAGATGAGTATTGTTATTAAAGAAGAACTTATTCTATGCTTAATAAAGACATGAGGAAAAACTTAGGAAAACTTTTTCAAGTTTTCAAGGTTCTACTGCAATGGGGATTTGCTATAGGGAAGAGAGGATGAGCTCAAATCCGAAGATAAAAAGGAGAGGTTGGAATTTATAGCCAAGGAGCAGAGTGGGGTCAGTGGATAGAAAATTAATAAGAAAAATATCATGAGTAAAAGGGGATTCTGGCTAAATAGAACTAATAGGATTCTTGCTGAAGGCAGGTGATGGTGATAACATATCAGCTGGGGGATGGTGGGGAAGGAGGAATTTGATCAGATATCGGGGTGATCAGATTATCTAGAGTGAGGATCTTGCTAAAATGACTTAGCTATATTCTTGCTCTAACTGCTGGGCCTGGGCCAGCAAGGACTGACACTGAAGCCAAGTCCTAGAGGGCTTAGAAGAGCCTGTACGGAGTTTGGCCAAGGAGAGTCTTTGTCAATATGTGCAGCACATAATTTATAGAAAAGAAAAATACATATTTTCATAGGAAATAATTTACTTTCCAGAAATGTGATCATTATCATATGAAGGTTTTTGAGAAACTTTCTGCCACACAAGTTAATTTAGACCAGGATATCTTTTGGGAGGATGATTACGCAGGACATCAATTCTTTAAGCCCCCACAACACAAATGTGGCCCATGAACGAACAGCATTGTATCACTTGGGGCTGTTTATTGAAATGCTCAATTTCATACCCTGCTCTAGACCTACTAAAATGAAATGCATATTTTAAAAACATGTCTAGGAGATTCTTACACACATCTAGTTTCTTGAAAAGAAACTTTAAGAAGCCAATGAAAAAAATTGAGAAAAATATTATCTGAGCTCTGGTATGCGGATAACAGTTTATCTGTGACCCTCATACTTGAAAGTCAGTGTTCTGAGTGTAAAAGCCGCTGCCCACATCTTTGAAAAGAAGTAATTACGAACTACGTATATGTGGTATTTCTTAGTACCATATATTCAATTAAAGGGATAATGTGATATTTATGGTAGGTCCAGGATTTAGGCACATTTAATAAATCCAATCTTCCTGTTCCTTACTCCACTAATAAATCACAGTATAAAAAGAACAATCTCCAAATTGACATTAGATATATATTAACTGAATATATAATATATATTATATATATATAATATTTGAGAGGGAAATTTCATATTTTACAGAATGGTTTTATTTTCTGATAATGTAAGTTACTGTATTACTTCAACCTATTTGTTTCCAGATTAATATTTTATATGTTATGACTGTGGTAGATACATAATAATTTTTGTCCCAAATATATCCACTTTGAAAAATATGTTTTATACTGAACCTAGCCCATCTGTGGAGGTAAAATTAAAAGATTCAGGAGCATTCGGAAACCATGTCTCCCAAGCTGTAGAAGTGTCAATTGCCATAACTGGTCGTCCGTATTTTTCATTGAGAATGTGAGAGATTATTATTAAGGACAATATATCCTTCCAATATACTAAAAATAAAGAAAAGGTTAAGACCTACAGGTATACACAATTTGAATGCTTACATTGAAAAATGGATATTACATAATATGTAGTAACTTAACCAAAACAAACAAGCAAACAAACACAGTTCAGAACCAAAACACACAAGAAAGCAAGGGTGGAGCTCCTCTAGGAATTGGAAAGCTATCAGCATTCTCTTTCTCTGCCTCTCATCCCTGCTTGCATCTGCATGAGGTTTTTATTTTCCTGCATATTGTTTTTATTTTCGCTTATTGAAGATGTTTTTTCCCCACACTGGCAGAGAACAGGGACCACTGTATTTGCATTTTAGAGGGTTATCATCACTGGGGGAAAGGAAATCCAAGTACTCCCCCTAGTGCCAGCTGGAAACAACTGAGGAATGATGTAGAGTGGCTTAATTCAACACTAAATCATGGGGATAAGGCATCACAATTGATGGAATATGTGTCAAGGTCAATGCAGCTGATGAAGTTTTGTGATCCTGGTCAGAAACACACAGCTGGAGTACAGATGCCATCCGCATGAAAAAGGCACAGGATCATTGTTATAGGCTGAGCTGCCCCATCCACAACCACCTCCCCCCCAAATTCATATGTTTAAATCCTAACCCCCAGTACCTCAGAATATGGCTTCAATTAAGTTAAAATGAGATCATTAGAGTGGGGCTTAATCCAATGTGACTGGTGTCGCTATAAGAAGAGGAAATGAGGACGTAGAGATATACATATACAAGGAGAAGACAAGACACCAGGAGAAAACAGCCAGGAGAGAGGCCTCAGGAAGAACCAATCTCCCAACAGCTTGATTTTGGACTTAGAGCCTCCAGAACTGTGAGGAAATAAATTCCTGTTGTTTAAGGCACCTAGTCTGTGGGACTTCTTTATGGCAGCTGGAGGAAACTAAAATAGTCATTCAAAGAAGGGAAACTGCTTCTACTACAACGAACCCACCTTCTTTTATGGTAATAAACCGTTAGTGGTTATCCCAAGAAATAGCCATCATAAGACTACTCAACTAATATATGTCTGGATGAAAGTACAGGCAATTCTAAAGCTTTTCTTTTATCTTATTCCTTACCCTAAGGAATCACATAGTTGTTGGAACCTCAAAACATTGCATGATCCATTCATTTTTCTCCACTGCACATTTACGTTATATATTTTCTGTTTTTCTCTAAAACCCATAAAATGCTTAATATATTTAATACAATAATTTTGCACTTAAAAATTTAGCACACAAAGAAAGGACATGTTCCAATCATCATACATCAGAATAAGTTTAGTGACTCAGTCTGGACCCAAGGAATTTTTCAGATAGCTTCTCCTCACTCCATCTCAGTCTTTTCTTTTTCTTTACTCATGAAAACAAACTACCGTCATATTCAATATCAATTTCTCTTCATTCTAATGAAAAACGAAAAGAAATATATGTACATGTATGTGTTATATGAATGGAGAGCAAATATAGAGTATACTTTAGAGACAAGAATATCTTTATTTAGCCAAGGCCAAAGTAGCATATGATTAACAGAAAACCTTCAAATCACGCTAGAGTAAAAGAAAAGACACACTGTATATTTTGGTTGGTGTTTCAAGAAAGATATCACTCAATAAAATTTATTCCACAGGCATATAAATGTAAATAATTTTCTTTCTTTTGCTGTTAAAATTAATTTATTTGGATCATTATTAGAAATTCTCAAAGAAAAATGTAACATTTTTTTTCTGATGAAGACATAGATGAGTTGAAAACAATTATTTTTGTGGGGGAAAAATGTCAAACTCTATATATAAATAGGGAAAAGAAGGTTTTTCCCCTATTGGTTTTATAATATCCAAAATCCCATACTAAATTTGGGAAGAAGAAAACAAAAGATTTCAAATGACATCTAAAGGAACAAATGTTTCTTTCAAAACATATTTAAGAAAGCCAATAGGAATAATTTCTACTCAACACATTGCTACTCATAAACAACTTATTTATACTGAGTCTATTTAACTTCTCTCTGTTACAATGAGATATTAAAATTTGGGGAAAGTTGAGTATAATAAAGATCTTCTGTCATAGAAGAATAAAGATTACTTTTTCTCTTACAAGTCTTCATATGTGTCAATAGATTTGTATATACTTCGTACAATCTTTCATCCTAATGGACTCCCAGAAGCAATTATCAATATTTGAAGTCATGTTTTTCTGCTTTAAGGTACATGTAAGCATATACACAATGTATTTGTCATATATATTTGACAGGAAGACAGATTCTAATTCATAAAAAAATCAATCAAACCCCTTATATTTTTAATAATTATTTTCCTTTAAAAATGTCAATGTAAGTTTAGTTAGATAACCTAAGATGATCTGTACAATTCATATATTATATTCATTCTGATTTAACTTTAAATATTGAAGGTATTTTTGTTGTTCCCAGGTGGGATGATAGCATATTCAGAGGACAAATATTTACTGTTACTGGTGATATACTGAGTATCAGGTGAAATAAGTGGTAGTAGCATTTTATCTAAAGTTTTTTACTTAAAAAAAACCAGCCATAAACATAGCATAAAGCCAGGCTTAGAGATTTTGTTTTGAAAGGCAGAAAGCACCTAAAGGAAAATTATTGATCAGACTTTGGAGATAAAGTAGAAAAGAGAAGTTTGGTGTCATCTTTTTTATAGGCCATTGAATATTAGAATCCACATCAGTCTGCCTCTAGATAGGGAAGACATGCCAAATTAAATCAGAATTTTAAGCTCCAATTTTATCTAATCTGTTTGTGCAGATAAAACCTCAAAGTTCCATAATGCCAAATATATCATCTTAGTCAATTTGCTTCCTTATCATCTTTCCTTTGACATTTTATTATGTGACAGACCAAGAAACAGCACTGATTTCCCTTGGAGAGTTTAATTCACATCTAGTGTCTTTTAGAAGGCTTCCCTGATAGGAATAGTAATCATAATATGAAATCGTTCACTTTTAATAACATCTTTAAATATCACATGATTTACTTGCACACAAATTAAAGTTCTGGAAGTAACATGTCAAAGTGCCTTCAATACTGGTAGAGTTGAATTTCTTCCCCTGACTTGAAGAGAAATTGAGTGACCTGAGACACACTCCCCACTTTATTTACAGCACATGGACAGGCACCTGACTGCCCGTGGGAAAACATATATAGTACAAAAGCATGTGAACTTTTTCATAAAGGACAATTTAAGCAACAGGGACTTATTGAAAGAAATTCCCACGGGGAAGTTTAGACAGACTGAACACAATGAGGTACAACTAGCTCATTCCATGCATTTCTCCATTTCTTCTGTAAAATATTTTCATGATAGCAGAAAATGTAGCCCTTTTATATTATTTTTGTGATTATGGAAAATGTTTCAAATTTATTGAGAAGGTAGCAGGATCCAGTTTCTCTATTCACATATCCCCCAAATCCAGGGAACCCATTTTAGGTGTCCCTAGAACTCCTTCACCAAATGCCACTCTTATCATGAGACTGGCGGGAAATGTAGATCTGAAACTTGGCCAGCTCTGTCTAAGGGGCATGAGATATATCCAAACATAAGAAAAAATGAGATGGGTCACAATTATTAGATAAGTGATTAGATAAATTATGGCAAACACTGACATTTCACAATTTTGCTTGCAATCCCATGTTTTGTACACAGACAAATAGAACCATTTCTAAGAAATACTTCACATCTTACTGAACACTAGAGATAAGGATTGTGATTCAAATCCTTCCAACTCAGTAGAATGTGCTCTAAAACACATTGTTTCCTATACCAATTATTGGGAAGCTTTTCTGAAATCTGACTCTTTCTGAGAAAGAAGTTTAAAAAATCAAACTGAAGCAAAACTTAATATGACATTTACAGCATTTATATTTTTAGCTGTGTCTGAAACATTTTTGTCCAAGTTTTTCTGGAATATTTTTTATTACCAGCCAAAGCTCTCTGCACTTCAAACATATTTTTAACTAAAAAAATGTTAATTTTGAACTACTTTCATTTCGTATCATATGTTTCCCTATCCTTTATCTTATCTTGCCCCATATTTGACAACATTAAAGATTACTTATTACAAAAATGCTTAAGAAACTGGGGATAAAAGAAGCATACCTTACCATAATAAAGTCCATATATGTCAAGGCCACAGCTAACATCATGCTCTACTGTGAATGGTTAAAAACTTTTCTTCTATGATCAGGAAGAAGAAAAGGGTGCTCATTTTCATTACTCATAATCAACATAGTTCTAGAAGTTCTAGACAGATTAATAAGGCAAGAAAAAGAAATAGAGAGCCAAATCAGAAAGGAAGAAGTAAAACTCTTTGTTTGCAAGTGATATGATCTTATATTTAGAAAATCTCAAGGACTGTACTAAACTGTTAGAACCAATCAACAAATTCAGTAAAGTTGCAAGCTAAAAAAAATCAATAAATAAAAATCAGTCGTGTTTCTGTACACTAACAACAAAATATTTGAAATAGCAATTAAAAAATGCCTATCTAGGGCTTCCTTGGTGGCGCAGTGGTTGAGAGTCTGCCTGCCGATTCAGGGGACATGGGTTCGTACCCCGGTCTGGGAAGATCCCACATGCCGCAGAGTGGCTGGGCCCATGAGCCATGGCCAGTGGCCTGCGCGTCTGGAGCCTGTGCTCCACAACGGGAGAGGCCACAACAGTGAGAGGCCTGTGTACAGCAAAAAAAAAAAAAAAAAAAAGCCTATCTACAATAGCATCAAAAATAATAAAATATTTAGGAATAAATTAAACAAAAGAGGTGAAAGTTCTGTACAGTAAAAATTACAAGAATTTGATCAAAGGAATTGAAGTACACAGAAACAAATGGAAAGATATCTTGTGTTCATTCATGGATTGGTAGTATTAATTTGTTTAAATGTCCATACATCCCAAAGCCATCTAAAAGATTCAGTGCTTTTCCTACCAAAATTCCAGTGGTATGTTTCACAGATAGAAAACTCAATGCTAAAATTTGTACAGAACTACCAAAAACTCTAGCCAAAACAGTTCTGAAAAAGAAGAAGCAATCTGGATGCATCACACTTCTTGATTTCAAACTATACTAAAAGTTATTGTACCATAATCAAAACAGTATGATACTGGTCTATAGATATATAGACCAATGGACCAGAATTTAGAGTTCACAAGATTCACATATGTTCACCCTCACATATACCGTCAACTACTATTTCACAAGCAAGCCAAGAATACTCAGTGGGAATAGCATAGTCTATTGAATAAATGGACAAAGTGAATAATCAGAAGCAAAATAATGAAACTGGACCCCTATCTTACATCTCTCCTCAGAAAAATGAAGTCAAAATGGATTAAAGAATTAAATATAAGACATGAAACCATAAAACTCTTAGTAGAACACATAGGGGGGAGAGATATTTGAATTTGGTTTGGGTGATTATTTGGGGGGTATGACATTAAAAGCATAAGCAACAGAAGTGAAAATAGATAAGGGGGACTATAACAAACTGAAAAGCTTCTGCACAGCAAAAGAAACAATGAACAAAACAAAAAGGTAAGTTATGGAATAGGAGAAATATTTGCAAAGCATACATCAGAAAGGGGTTTATATCCAAAATATATAAGGAACTCTGAAAACACAATAGAAAAAAAATTAAAAATAATAATAATATAATTAAGATGGGAAGAGTACCCCAATAAACATTATTCCAAAGAAGACATACAAATGTCCAATTGGTACATGAAAATGTACTTGACATTTCTAATCATCAGGGAAATGCAAATCAAAACCACAGTGAGATATTACTTTAAATCTGTTAGAATGGCTACCATAAATAAGACAAAGGATAACAAGTGTTGGTAAAGATGTTGAGAAAAGGGAACCCTTGTGCCCTGGTGGTAGGAATGTAAGTTGACGCAACTGCTATGGAAAATAGTATGCAGGTTCATAAAAAAATAAAAACAGAACTGCCATTTGATGCAATTTCACTTGTTGGTATTTATCTGAAGAAAATAAGAATACTAACTCAAAATGATATTTTCACCTCCATGTTTATTGCAGCATTATTCACAATAGCCAAGATATGGAAACAACTGAACTGTCCATCAATGGAAGAATGGATGAAGAAGATATGATGTATATATCTAATAGAATTTCATTCAGCCATGAGAAAGAAGGAAAACATAACATTTGCAACATCATGAACGGAACTTGAGGACATTATGCTAAGTGAAAGACAAATACTCTATGATATCACTAGAATCTCATAAAGCTTATCTTATAGAAACAGAGTAGAATGGTATTTACCAGGAGATAGGGTGGGGGGATAGGGAGATATTTGTCTAAGGGTACAAACTTTCAATTACATGATAAATAAATTCTGGAGATCTAATATACAGCATAATTATTATAGTCAACAATAGTGTAGTATATATACCTTAAAGTTGCTAAGGGAATAGACCTTAAATGTCCTCACCAGAAAAAAGAAATGGTAATCATGTGACATAATTGTCTTAGCTACTGTTATGATCATGGTAGTCATGTTGCAACACATAAGTATATCAAAGCAACAGGTTGCGTACCTTAAATCTGCACAATGTTATATGCCAGTTATATCTCAATGAAGCTGTAGGAAAAAGATACAAAATGTCAGTAGGTGCACATTGTGACAACAATAATATAAGGATTAGGAAGGAGAAGTTAAAATGTAGAGGTTTCGTGTATGACTGAACTTGTTATCAGCCTGAAATAGACTTATAAAATATTTTATCTAAGGCCCAAGGTAAGCACACCTACACATGCAAATACCTATAGAAGTTACAGAATAAAATAAGAAAAAAAATTCAAAGCCTATCAATAAAAAGAAAATCTACAAAAGAGTAAGGAAAACAGTAAGCAGGAAAAAAGAAACAAAGAACTATAAGACTAACAGAAAAATAACAGAAGGACAATATTGAATTATTTCCTATCGATAATACTTCAAATGTAATTTTGTTAAACTCCTCTATCAAAAGGCATAATGACTGAATGGATTAAGACATAGTTTAGATTTAAGAACACAAAAAGGCTAAAAATTAAGGGAAGGAAAAGACATTCCATGCAAATGGAAACCAAAAGAGAGCAGGAGTGGCTCTATTTATATTAGACAAAATAGAACAACTCAAAAACTGTCACAAGAGACAATGAAGGGCCTTTTATAAAGATAAAAAGGTCAATCCACCAGGAAGATATATCATAAATATATATGCACTCAAATCTGATCACCTAAGTATATAAAACAAACATTGACAGAACTGAAGGGAGAAATAGATAGCAATATAACAATCAGAGGAGATTTCAATATGTCAATTTTTATAATAGATAGAACATGTAGAAAGAAAATCAATAAATAATGACTTGAGTATCACTATAGACAAAATATATTTAACAGACATATACTGAATATTCCATCGAAGATCAGCACAATATACATTATTCTCAAGCACACATGGAACTTTCTTCAGAATAAATCACATTTTACATCATAAAACAAGTCTTGGTAAATATGAGAAGACTGAAATTATACCAAAGATCTTTTCTGACCACCATCAGACGATCTGAACAACCAATGGTCAAAGAAGAAATTTTAAAAATTATAAAATAACTTGACACAAATGAAAACAAAAACACAACATACCAAAACTTATAGTATGAAGCAAAAGTGGTATTAAGAGGGAAATTTCATGCAATAAATGCCTTCATTATAAAAGAAGAAAGATCTCAAATAAACAACCTAAATTTACACCTCAATAAAAAAAAAAAAACTAAGCCCAAAGTTAGAAGAAAAAAGAAATATTTTTAAATTAGAGGAAAAACAAAATAAAAAGAAAAATAGAAAAAATAATAAAAGAAACTGAGAGTTATTTTCTTGAAAGCTAAACAAAATTGACAAATATTAGCCAGATTAAGGAAAAAGAGGTAATGCAAACAAATAAAATTGTAAGTCAGAGAGGAAACATTACAACTGAAGCTATAGAAATAAAAATGATAAGACACTATTATGAATAATTATATGCCAATAAACGGGATAACAGAAGAAACAGTTAACTTCCTAGAAACATATAACCTACCAAGATTGATTCAGGGTTAAATCAAAATCTGAACAGACATATAAATAGTATAGAGATTAAATCAATAATCAAAAACCTCCCAAAGGAAGCCAAGTATCAGAGGGCTTTGTGGGCAAATTCTACCAAACACTTAAAGAAACTTTAATGCCAATCCTCAAACTCTTCTAAAAAATTTAAGTGGAGAGAAACTTCCAAACTCATTATATGATGCCAGCATTATCTTGATACCAAAGCCAAAGACACCACAGGAATACTATAGGCCAATATCCCTGATGAATATAGATGGAAAATTCAACAAAAAGTTACTAGAAAACCAAGTCCAACTTGAAAGTGTCACACATGGTGACCAAATGGAATTTATCCCTGGATTTAAGAATGATTCAACATTTAAAAAAATTAATGAATGTGATACACCACATTAACAGAATAAAGGATAAAAACTACATGATCCATCTCAACAACTACAGTAGAAACATTTGACAAAATTCAACACCCTTTCATGATAAAAACTCTCCATGAACTAGGTATAGAAGGAAAACCTCAATATAATAAAAGACATATATTAAAAGCCAGGAACTAACATCATACTCAAAGGTACAAAACTGAAAGCTTTTCCTCTAAAATCAGGAGCAGGGCAAAGGTACCTGCTCTGTCATATCTATTCAACATGGTACTGGAAGTCCTAGCCAGACCAATTAGACAAGAAAAGGCAATAAGAGGCATCCAAATCACAGTGAAAGAAGTGAAATTGCCCCTGTTTGCAGATATCATGGTTTTATACATAGAAAGACTAAATGAAAAAAAAAAGTTGTTGGAACTAGTAAGCAAATTCAGTAAGGTTTCAGGCTATTAAATAAACACACAAAAATAATTTACCTTTCTATACACTAGCAATAAACTATCTTAAAAGGAAATTGAGAAAAACATCCCATTTACAATAACTCTAAAAAGAATAAAATTCTTAGGAGTAAACTAGTGAGGTAAAATACTTATATACAGTAAACAATAAAACAATGATAAAAGAAACTATGTAAGATCCAAAGAAATGGAGAAACCTCTTGTGTACATTGAACTGGAAGAATTAATATATTAAATTTCCATATTATCCAAACCAATCAACAGATTCAGTGCAATTCCTATAAAATTCCCAAGGCATATTTTTAAAGAAATAGAAAAAGAATTCTAAGATTTATATGAAATCGCAAAAGGTACAAATAACCAAATTAATCTTTGGAAAAAAGAACAGAGCTGGAGGCATCACACTTCCTGATTTCAAAATATTTTACAACACTACTATTTATTTTTTTTAATTTTGATTGGAGTATAGTTGCTTTACATTATTGTGTTATTTTATACTGTACAGCAAAGTGAATCAGCTATACATATACATATGCCCCCTCTTTTTTGGATATCCTTCTCATTTAGGTCACCACAGAGCATTGAGTACAGTTCCCTGTGCTATACAGAAGGTTCTCATTAGTTATCTATTTTATATATAGTATTAATACTGTATATATGTCAATCCCAATCTCCCAATTCATCCTCTCCCACAACACTACTATATTTAAAATAGGTAACCAACAACGACCTACTGTATAACACAGAGAACTCTACTTAATATTCTGTAGTAAACTAAATGGGGAAAGAATTTATGAAAGAATAGATATATGTATATGTATAACTGAATAATTTTTCTGTACATCTGAAACTAACAAAACATTGTAAACCAACTACACTCCAATATAAAATAAAAATAAAAAGATAAAGTTAATATTCAGCAGTTTAAAAAATATGCTACAACACTACAGTAGTCAAAACAGTATGGTAGTGGCATAAAAACAGACACACAGATTGATGTTACAGAAAAAAAAAAAGATCCCAGAAATAATTCCTCACATAGACAGTCAACAGATCTTCAGTATGGGTGCCAACAATCCACAGTAGATAAAGGATAGCCTCTTCAGCAAACAGTGTTTAGAAAACTGAATATTCAAATACAGAAGAATGAAACTGAGCCCTTATCTTATACCATATCATCAAATAAAATCAAAATGGATTACAAACTTAAACTAAGAACCTTAAACTGTAAAACTACTAGAAGAAAGCACAGTAGAAAAGCTCACGACTTTAGTCATGAAAATGATTTTGTTTATATGATACCCAAAGCATAGGCAACAAAAGCAAAAACAGACAAGTGGGAGAGCATCAAACTAAAAAGCTTCTGTACAACTAAAAAGCAAGTGAAACAATCAACAAAGTAAAAAGCTATCCTACAGAATGGTTGAAATATTTTTAAACCATAAATCTGCTTAGCAGTTAATCTTCAAAATGTATAAGGAACTTGTACAATAGCAAAAAACCTAAAAAAAGAAACCAAACAATTAATAAGTGAGCTAAGGATTTGAATAGATATTTCTCCAAATAAGACATACAAGTGCCCAAAATGTATGTGAAAACTGTTAGTTAACATCACTAATCATCAGAAAATGCAAATCAAAACCACCCTTATACCTGTCAGGTGGCCATTAAATAAAAATTTAAAACTAAAAAAAATTTATTTTAAATGAACCAAGTATTAGTTAGAATGTGGAAAATTAGATTCCTTGCACAGGAAGGTATGGACTTTCCTCAAAAAATTAAAAATAGAACTACAATACGATCTGGAAATTCCACTTCTGGAAGCATTAGCACTCTTACACTTATTAAAATTATTCACAACAACCAAGTTGTAGAAACAATCTAAATGTCTAAAATAGATGAATGAATCAAGAAAATATGACATACATAAAATGAAATATAATTCAACCTTAAAAAGGAAGGCTTCTTAAGTTGATAATTTGAAAGGAATGGTAATATAATAAATACTTTGCAAACCAAATAAAAATAAGTTAGTAATTTTCAAAGTTAGGAATGAGAAAACAAAAATAGTTATGATAAAGTAATTATAGAAAAACTATTATATCTGGGGAAGCAAAATTTAAGATATTATTCCCTAGAGAAATATGAATTATATAAAAATAACCCAAGAGAGGGCTTCCCTGGTGGCGCAGTGGTTGAGAGTCCGCCTGCCGATGCAGGGGACGCAGGTTTGTGCCCCAGTCTGGGAATATCCCACATGCCGCGGAGCGGCTGGGCCCGTGAGCCATGGCCGCTGAGCCTGCATATCCGGAGCCTGTGCTCCGCAATGGGAGAGGCCACAACAGTGAGAGGCCCGTGTACCGCAAAAAAAAAAAAAAATAAATAACCCAAGAGAAATGAAAGCACTTAAATAGACAATCAACAGAAGAAAGATTAGAAAAGAGAAAAAGCAAAATCTAACATCGAGGAGCCCAAGAACAAATGAGTTCACAGGTGAATATTATCTACTGTCATTAATAATTTCAATATTTAAATTATTTTGTACCATAGAAATATAAGTACATCTCCTAGATTTGATTTAGTAAGATAGCCGAAATTTATATCCAAAAGAGAATAGGAAAAAAAACCTTACTTTTGAATATAATTTTAAATGAACAATTTTTCCATAAAAGCCATGGTAATTCAGTGTCAAATTACCAGAAATTATATATTTTATTGACATATTAAAGGAAACAATTTAATCATATCTATAGATGGTAGAAATATACAAAACTATTTCAAATAAAAATGAGTGCTACTTAAAATGTAATAGAATCAAAGTACTGAAATTTAATTAAAAACTAAAAAATAAAACATTATCCTTTAACCCAAACCACTAAAATAATTTTAGTTAAATAAAAAGGAAATAATTAGATATCTCCATTGACATTATTGTTCAATACTGTTTTGGAGATTTTAGAAAATAAAATATAAAATATTCCTGTATTTTCATTAATAAAAATATTCAACTGCATATTTTGCTATTTGCATTTTTTTTAGCTACATAACTTCTAGCAATAAGTTCTAGCCTTAAAAGAACATGTAACAAATTAGTAGTTAGAATCAACTAAACATTCAAATTCAGTAATTCTTCTTTAGCCTGGGGATAAGTAAAAATAAATCCAAATGGGAAAAAATATTCTATATGTAATAGTACCAAAACTCAAATAAATTTAGGAAAGCTTAACAGAAATATATTGCTCTTATATCAAGACAGAATAACAATGCAAGCAATGATTACTACCCCACTGAGGTCTTATATTACAGATACCATTTTAAGTATATTATATGTACTATCTCTTTAATTCTCAAAACAATCTATATGGAATTAGTCATTCTTTTTTTTTTTTAACATCTTTATTGGGGTATAATTGCTTTACAATGGTGTGTTAGTTTCTGCTTTATAACAAAGTGAATCAGTTATACATATACATATGTTCCCATATCTCTTCCCTCTTGCGTCTCCCTCCCTCCAACCCTCCCTATCCCACCCCTCCAGGCTGTCACAAAGCACCAAGCCAATATCCCTGTGCCATGCGGCTGCTTCCAACTAGCTATCTACCTTACTACGTTTGTTAGTGTCGCAGACCTCCTAGATAACGGACTTGAGGTTATGGGGAGGGGGAAGGGTGAGCTGTGACAGGGCGAGAGAGAGTCATGGAATTAGTCATTCTTATATTCCGTGTTTCAGCAGATGAGGTAACTGAGACACAGATCTGCCTGCTAAGTTACACAATTTACTTCCGAGAGGAGCAGAAATAGCACTCTCCCTTCAGGGTCGATATTATCAGTTTCCATAATTCTGTTAAATTTTATTGATGAACATAACAAAGAATGAAATAGTAAAGATATCACAGTTTTGGATGGAAAGACAATACTATAAAATATAAATTCTTCAAATATTAACACGAATTTAACATACTTCAATCACTTTAAACAGAGATTAATTTAGAAAAAGAAATGTATATTCAAAAGTATAATATATCATAATCATTAATAGTACAATTTAGGTTCTGGTCCAAGTGGGTGACATATGAAGATCCTGAACTTACCTCCTCCCATAGACACACAAAATCTACAGCTACATATGGAACAATTTAACCTAAAAACTAGATGAGCCACTCCTACACACTGGGCAAATGAGAAAAATCCCACCTCAAACTGGGTAGTAGAAACAGAATATCACCACAAAACCCACCACAGCACAGCGATCCACAATCAGAAGAGAACTCAAAACCTGAATCTTCTCCTAGAGGAGCAAAGGGTTTGACCCCCATATTGGGTGCCACAATTTCTAAAGCCTGCACCTGAGTTATGAGCCCCCAAAACATCTAGCTTTGAAAACCAGTGAAGCTTGCATCCGTGAGACCCACAAGGCTATGATGAACTGAAAAAACAGCTCTTAAAGGCCTTGTGTGTTCAGAGTCACCTTCCTCAGGGCCCAATGAAGAGGCATGTAATTGAAAAGCACCCAGACTTTAAGTGAAAGAGGTTTATTTGCTTATTTTAAAGCATTGACCTAAAGGCATCTAATTTAAGACACATCTAGGAGCCTGCTGGGATACACTCCAGTGTCAGAGGCTGGCAGGAACCATCTTTGTGCTCTTCATCTACCTCACCTAGCTCACCAGTATGTCCCAGAGAAAAGTTTGTACCCTTCACTGGCACTCTGATTTTTGTAGTTGCTGCCCAGGAGACAACTCTATATAGCCTAGTTCTGGTGGCTGATAGGGTTTATGCTCAAGTGTTCAACAGGACTGGAACCAACGGCAAAATAATTCTTAACCAGCTACCACCCTTAGGGCACAGCAAGAGGCAATAGCCTAAGGACCCCAATTTTTCAGTGAGAGTTCTATTAGTTTATCTTCACAGCTCCAGTCTGAAGGGCAGGCTTGTAATTAAACACATATCTAAGGGCCTACGGTAAGCCTTTTGAGAGAACTTGGAAGTATGGCACTATCTTCATGCTCTTTCTCTGCTGTGCTCCAGAGCCCCCTATCTTCTGGAAGAGAGCTCTTAAGCATATCTGGTGCCCTAGTGTTCACATCTGGTGCCCTGCTTTGGTAACTATGGCCCAAATGATGCCCCTTGATTGCCTAGCACTGGTGACCAGGGAGGTTTATGTTTCTGGGTCCCATTGGACTGTAACAATTGTGGCAGGCTACCACCCTTGGGCACTGCACAGACAGTAGACTGGAATAAAACCCTAATCTTTCTGGGAAACAGACCTATTTGCTTGTCCAAGAGCTTCAGCCTGAGGTCCAACCTTCTGATCTGGCACACATCTAGGGGCCTAAGTAGATACTCTCAAGGAATGGAGGATAGCTAGTGTTCTCCTTCCGCCACTCTCTAGTTCACTGGTCATTTCTAAAAGGTACTTATACTATTGACAGATGCCCTGGCTTTCTGAAGTTGTAGAGCTGAAGAATACATTAACTGAACTGAAAAATACACCAAATGGGTTCAACTGCACACTAGATATAACAGAAGAAAGGATCAGTGAACTTGAAGAAATAGCAATGAAACTCACCTAATCAGAGCAGCAAAAAGAAAAAAAAAAAGAGAGAGAGAATGAAAAAAGTGAAGATAGCTTAAGCGACTTTTGGGGCAACATCAAATGGATCAAGTTTTGCATTATCAGGGTCTCAGAAGAAGAGAGAGAAAGGGACAAAAAAATTATTTGAAGAAATAATGGCTGAAAACTTTCCTAACCTGGAGAAGGAAAAGACATCTACATCCAAAGCTCAAAAAGCTCCAAATAAGATGAACCCAAAAAGAGCAATGACAAGTCATACTATAATTTAAGTGTCAAAAGACAAAGATAAGGAGAGAATCTTAGAAGCAAGAAGAGAAAAACAACTCGTTACATACAAGGAACCTCCATAAAACTATCAGCAGATTCCAGCTAAGAATATTCTACCTAACAAAGTTGACATAGAGAATTGAAGGAGAGGTAAGGACTCTTCCAGAGAAACAAAACTAAAGGAGTTCATCACCACTAGACTTGCCTTCAATGAAATGTTAAATGGACTTCTTTAAGCTGAAAAGAAAGGGTAATTAGTAACAAGAAAACATATGGAGACACATCTCACTGGTAAAGCTAAATATATAGTAAATTTTAGAATTATCTAATGTTGTAAAGGTGGGGAATCACTTATAAATCAAGTATGAAGGTTAAAAGACAAATGTAGTAAGAATAACTACACAATAATTAGTGAAGGGACATACAAGATAAAAAGATATAAAATGTGACATCAAAAACATAAAACATGGGAGGGGAGAAAAGAAAAAATATAGAGATTTAAAAGGTATTCAAGTTTAGGTTTTTATTAACTGTATCTTGATAAAAGTAGTAAAATATAGACTTGATATAAGATAGTCATAGATTGTAATTTCTGCTCTCCCAAATATTAGCTGAATGAGAAAGAATTACTCAGATTTACTGAACCCAAAATGGATTTTTTGATGATTAAATAAAATAGCATATTTTTGTAATATATAACTTAAAGAAATGTTGAAAAATGGTAGCTATTATTTTTAATAAACGTCTAAGCAATTAATAAGTGTAGCTGTTATCTTAAATGCTTTCACAAACAAAGAGAGTTATTTAAAAAATAGAGCATTATAACTGTCATTATCTCAAAAGAGTTTTCATTAGTTATAAGAGTTTGGAGTTAGAAAACAGAGTTATCCTAAATTTATTTACAGTAATTCAATATCCAAAGAATTTCAATAACTTAACCATGAGATCAAAGCTAAGCATCTTGCTGCATTTATTTACACCATTCTTTCTTTAATGTTGACATTTAAAAAGTTGTTGAATATAACATTTCAAAATTCTATAAGGCTAGAAGTAAAATTTGCAATTTTAGTAAACTCATACAGCAATAAATTCATGAAAACAACCTTTGACTGGTTTTCAATGACTAGCTTAAGAAATATACTTGAGTTTAAGAATTTACCAAATTATAGCACATGCCAAAAATTTAGACCCTGTTTTCACTCTTTACATTTAATTGAAAGATGAAAGCATTAAAAATTTAAAAAATTGTAAATTTATGAAGTGCCTATTTTACCAAACTGTCAACATGTGTAGGTAAATACTTTCCCAAGGCGATTACAAATAGTGAGACCACATGCATATTTATGGGTGAAATATCAGCAACAGAAAAGGTAGCAAGGACTGGTGCTGTTTTTATCCACATTTAAGAGAAGGAACAATCCAGTTTTCTTTGAATGTCATTCTTTATTCAAAGGTTACCTCTCATTTGATATAATTAGAAAAGTGGTATGAATAATGATATCCCCAAGCTCCAATTATGTTCTGCAAATTAAAATTAGGTCAAATGTTACACCGGATACAAACAGTCTAACAAATTTGCCCTGAAATCTTGAAAATGAAGACAAATTTCATTCATTGTAAAAACATCTGTTGCTAGAAAGAGAGACGATTCTTTTAGAAATAAGTGTGCCCCAAAGAGACAATTCTGTAAGAGCTAGAACTTGGATTTTAATTGATAACTAATGCTATATACTAAAACAAATAGATGTGAATAACGTTTTGGATCACACTTTAAAGTATCGGTTCTTTGAAGTTATGTTTTAGTAAATTGTTTTAATTCTGTTCATTTTTCTCCTTGATACAGTAAATTGACCTCTTAGCTCAAAGGCCATCTGCTTGAGCCTGTTATTTTAATTGGCGACTCCAGTGAACTAAGAAAGCAAAATACTATAATTAAATTGATCACTTTAAAGAGAGATTTGTTTACTTTTAGTTAATTAGATTTGATATATTTTGGCAATTTGAGCCTAGAAGAAGAGGGAATATATTTTATTTCTTGAAGTAGATAGTCTAGCATAGGACAAAAAATGTGCAAATACTGAGATGTCATAGCATATTTCTGCTGATGTAAAGAAATGGAAATCTATGTGTCTTAATTTATACATGGGTCACCTAATAGGAGAGAGGGTGTTGCCAAGTCTGAAAGTTAAAAATTTTCAGAATCACCTCTGTATGTATATATTATATTTCACTATAGTATTGTTTTACATTTATACTGTTCCTAGCCTCAAAAGCACAATTTATTTGTACCCAATTCTTCAAGTCAGCAATTAGGGCTTGTCTCAGCTAGACTTAGACTGGTCTTAGCTAGACTTCTCATGTGCCTATAGTCAGAAGCAGGTTGACTGTGGGCAAAGTGTGCCAGGCTCCTTGATGCCTAGGCTCACACTGGCACATTATCTCTTCTGCCACATTCCATATGTCAAAAACCCCCCAAGATCAGCATAAATTCAAGGGACAGAGAAATAAACTCTACCTCTTGATAAGACTATCTATAAGTTAATAGGAAAAAGACATGAATACAAGGTGAAGATAATCCTGTAGGTATATATATCCTATATAACCTATAGGTATATAGATACATGTGTGTCAAAGAAAAATTGTCCTAGATGGCGTTAAACAGCCAAGACTTTATTCCAGACTATTACAATAGGAGAGAGAAATTAAACCAACTCCACTGAAACAAAAAGCAGGAGAGATTTTAAGTACTGGGGTGAACTAGGATCTGTGTCTGCTAAATGGTACTCATTGGCTAATAAAAATTAGGCTTCTATCCTCCCACACAGACTAGGAGAGAGACACAATCTTTCTTGATGATTACATTTCAAAGTGATGGCTCCCAGTCTTTGAGAAAGACAGTTCTGGTATATAAAACTGGCAAAAGTCTGGGGGAAGATTTACATCTCAAAGAGGCAGAGAAAGAATTTACAATTCCAAGTTTGTTTTTTTTTAAGTTAATGCTCTAAGAAAAGGGAAGTCAGAGGCCTATAGTCAGGAAAAAGCCTGTCTGAAGTTCAGTCAAGCTGAGAGAACAGTAAGCCTGCCCTGGTCAATAGAAATTAAGGGATGTGTCAGCCTGGCATAGGAAAGTGAGAAGGTAGAAAAACCGGCAGTTTATATGTATAATGCTGAATTTTGGGAAAAGCGTCTTATAGTACACATTCTCCAGCTATGTACCCAAAATAACTGCTGGCAAATAGCAATATGTAAATTGGGATAATCAATTTAAAAATTTCTTTGGAATTATAATTTTCCTTCTTTTATCTCAGTATCTGGATTAACCAGTGATTGAGTGTACCTCAGATCTAAATCCCAGAGGTAAATATCAAACCACAGGACAAACTTATTTTAAAAAATCAACAAAATAACAACCTTGAAATCGTATTCTCTTTATGTCCAAATGTAGATGGCCAATAAATTTGCCTAAAGGCTTAAAATGATCCTTACTTTGACTTGACCGTTTTCAAATATATTATTGGTGCTTTTATTGACCTAAGGGTTACAAAAATAAAATTAAACCACATGTATCTAAATAACAATGCACTCACTAGCTAGTTTCTGGTAATTTACTTTTACGGTATATTTTAAGAAAAGATGAATAAGCTTGTGTTTTTTTAGAAGCATTGTGGCATAATAACAAAATAAATAAAAAACATAATAACTGGAAATTACCAAACACATTATACTCATTGTGGATATCAATTTCATAGGACATTATGTAGACACAAGAAACTACGGATATGAAGACTTAGTATACATTTGGGAAAGTGTAGATAATAATAATGCGTGAAAAATACAAAGCATACTCATTTCACTTATAGTGTGAGTGAACCTATTTATAAATTAGAATTTTTTATGAAGAATTTTGAAATTACATGTTAAAGATCTTTTTTTTAATCATCACAGACATTAGTATCATTGCAGAGCATTTCTGCATAAACCTCAAATTGCTGTTTCATGGCATTTTCTTACACAGGTGGGAGATATTGAACTATTAGGATGAAAGCAATGAGTCAAAGAGATCTTAACACCCTTTACTTTCTAGGCATATGAGAATTACAAAAAGGTCTTTAGTTTAATACAATTTTCCTTGTATTTATTACACACCTAATACTTTGAGCAAAGCACCTTGCTGGGCATATAACAACCTGGAAGAGAGAAAATGAGAAGACCAGGGACTCAGTGTTAAATGTACTGAGTAAATAATACCTCGGTCATGCCAAAGCTGCAGTTTTTGCACTGCAATGATCTTGGTTAGTGCTTCAAGCATGAATCTTTCAAATGTAGTTCCAAAAAATACAATATATTTTTTTCCATAATTAATACAGAAAGGCTAAGGTATAAACACATCACTTTCCTCTGCATAATGTGGAAATAGTAAGAGTAATAAAACCTAGATTTTGTTAACATATTAAGTCAATAAGAAAAAATATTAATAATATATGGAGCAAAAGTCCAAATAAAAATAAGGATCATTTTAAGTTTTTTAAGCATATTGATAGTATTAATCCAAAAGCAAAAGAATGGCAGAATCACTATAGATAGTGGCTTATGACATATGGGTATAATGAAAAGCACACACACAGGTGTCAACAAAATATCTAATGATTAAAAGGATTTACTGGACTCAGAAAATACACACAAAATTATTTTTCTGTCAATGAAAAGGATAAAAAAAGGAACCGCAACCTATTTTCAAGAAAAAGATAAATCAAAAAAAAAAAAAAAAGAAAGAAAAAGAAAAATTATCAGCAACTCTGAGTTTCTTTGTAGAAAAGAAGTCAGAAAAACAGATACTCTACTCTGATTTTTTAAAACCTGTGTATTCAGGGCACCTGCACCAGTGGGAGGGAGCTGTGAAGGAGGAAAAGTTTCCACACACTAGGAAGCCCCTTCGCGGGCGGAGACTGCGGGAGGTGGAGGGGAGAGCTTCGAAGCCGCGGAGGAGTGCACAGCAACAGGGGTGCGGAGGGCAAAGCGGGAAGATTCCCGCACAGAGGATCGGTGCCGACCGGCACTCACCAGCCCTAGAGGCTTGTCTACTCACCCACCGGGGCGGGCGGGGCTGCGACCTGAGGCTTGGGTTTCGGTAGGAGCGCAGGGAGAGGACTGGGGTTGGCGGCTTGAACACAGCCTGAAGGGGTTAGTGCATCACGGCTAGCCGGGAGGGAGTCTGGGGAAAAGTCTGGAGCTGCCGAAGAGGCAAGAGACTTTTTCTTGCCTCTTTATTTCCTGGTGCGCGAGGAGAGGGGATTAAGAGTGCTGCTTAAAGGAGCTCCAGAGACGGGCGCGAGCCGCGACTAAAAGCGCGAACCCCAGAGATGGGCGCGAGCCGCGGCTAAAAGCAGGGACCCCAGGGACGGGCGCGAGCCTCGGCTAAAAGCGCGGACCCCAGGGACGGGCGGGAGACGCTAAGGCTGCTGCTGCCGCCAACAAGGGGCCTGTGTGCGAGCACAGGTCACTATCCACACCCCTCTTCCGCGGAGCCTGTGCAGCCCGCCACTGCCAGGTTCCCGGGATCCAGGGGCAACTTCCCCGGGAGAACGCACGGCACGCCTCAGGCTGGTGCAATGTCATGCTGGCCTCTGCGGCCGCAGGCCCGCCCCGCACGCAGTGCCCCTCCCTCCCCCCGACCTGAGTGCGCCAGAGCCCCCGAATCAGCGGCTCCTTTAACCCCGTCCTATCTGAGCAAAAAACAGACGCCCTCCAGCGACCTACACGCAGAGGCAGGGCCAAATCCAAAGCTGAGCCGCTGTGAGCTGTGAGAACAAAGAAGAGAAAGGGAAATCTCTCCCAGCAGCCTCAGAAGCAGCGGATTAAAGCTCCCACAATCAACTTGATGTACCCTGCATCTGTGGAATACATGAATAGACAACGAGTCATCCCAAATTGAGGAGGTGGGCTTCGAGAGCAAGACCTATGATTTTTTCCCTTTTCCTCTGTTTGTGAATGTGTATGTGTATGCTTCTGTGTGAGATCTTGTCTGTATAGTTTTGCTTCCACCATTTGTCCTAGGGTTCTATCCGTCCTTGTTTTTTTTTTATTTTTTCTTAATAATTAATTTTAATGTTAATAACTTTATTATACTTTACCTTCTTTCTTTCTTTCTTTCTTTCTTTTCTTTCCTTCCTTCCTTCCTTCCCTCCTTTAGACAACGAATCATCCTAAATTGAGGAGGTGGTCTCTGAAAGCAAGATTTATGATTTTTTCCCCTTTACCTCTTTATGTGAGGGTGTATGTGTAGGCTTCTATGTAAGATTTTGTCTGTATAGCTTTGCTTCAAACATTTGTCCTAAGGTTCTATCCGTCCCTTTTTTTCTAAATAATTATTTTTTAATTCAATAACTTTATTATGCTTTATTTTATTTTATGGTATCTTCTTTCTGTCTTTTTTCCTTCCTTAACTCCTTCCTTCCTTCCTACCTCCCTCCCTCCTTTCTTTCCTTCTTGCCTTCTTTCCTTCTTTGCTTCTTTCTTTCCTTCTTTCCTTCTTTCTTCCTTCCTTCCTTCCTTCCCTCCTTTCTTTCTTTATTTCTTCATACTTCTACTAATTCTCTCTACTTTTTCTCCCTTTTATTCTGAGCCGTGTGGATGAAAGGCTCTGTGTACTCCAGCTAGGAGTCAGGGATCTGCCTCTGAGGTGAGAGAGCCAACTTCAGGACACTAGGGTCAACAAGAGACCTCCCAGCTCCACATAATATCAAACGGCGAAAATCTCCCAGAGACCTCCATCTTAACACCAGCACTCAGCTTCACTCAACGACCAGCAAGCTACAGTGCTGGACAACCTATGCCAAACAACTAGCAAAACAGGAACAAAACCCCACCCATTAGCAGAGAGGCTGCCTAAAATCATAGTAAGGCAAGAGACACCCCAAAACACACCACCAGACGTGGACTTGCTCACCAGAAAGACAAGATCCAGCCTCATCCACCAGAACACATGCACTTGTCCCCTCAACCAGGAAGCCTACACAAACCACTGAACTAACCTTGGCCGCTGGGAACAAACACCAAAAACAATGGGAATTATGAACGTGCAGCCTGCAAAAAGGAGACCCCAAACACAGTAAGCTAAGCAAAATGAGAAGACAGAGAATCACACAGCAGATGAAGGAGCAAGGCAAAACCCCACCAAACCTAACAAATGAAGAGGAAATAGGCAGTCTACCTGAAAAAGAATTCAGAGTAATGATAGTAAAGATGATTCAAAATCTTGGAAACAGAATGGAGAAAAAACAAGAAACGTTTAACAAGGACCTAGAAGAACTAAAGAGCAAACAAACAATGATGAACAACACAATAAATGAAATTAAAAATTCTCCAGAAGGGATCAATAGCAGAATAACTGAGGCAGAAGAACAGATAAGTGACCTGGAAGATAAAAGAGTGGAAATAAATACTGCAGAGCTGAATAAACAAAAAAGAATGAAAAGAACTGAGGACAGTCTCAGAGATCTCTGGAAAACATTAAACGCACCAACATTCGAATTATAGGGGTCCCAGACGAAGAAGAGAAAAAAAAAGGGACTGAGAAAATATTTGAAGAGATTATAGTTGAAAACTTCCCTAATATGGGAAAGGAAATAGTTAATCAAATCCAGGAAGAACAGAGAGTCCCATACAGATAAATCCAAGGAGAAATATGCCAAGACACATATTAATCAAACTATCAAAAATTAAATACCAAGAAAACATATTAAAAGCAGCAAGGGAAAAACAACAAATAACACACAAGGGAATCCCCATAAGGTTAACAGCTGATCTTTCAGCAGAAACTCTGCAAGCCAGAAGGGACTGGCAGGACATATTGAAAGTGATGAAGGAGAAAAACCTACAACCAAGATTACTCTACCCAGTAAGGGTCTCATTCAGATTTAATGGAGAAATTGAAACCTTTACAGACAAGCAAAAGCTAAGAGAGTTCAGCACCACCAAACCAGCTTTACAACAGACGCTAAAGGAAGTTTCTAGGCAGAAAACACAAGAGAAGGAACAGACCTACAATAACAAATCCAAAACAATTAAGAAAATGGTAATAGGAACATACATATTGATAATTACCTTAAATGTAAATGGATTAAATGCTCCAACCAAAGACATAGACTGGCTGAATGGATACAAAAACAGGACCCGTATATATGCTGTCTGCAAGAGCCCACTTCAGACCTAGGGACACATACAGACTGAAAGTGAGGGGATGGAAAACGATATTCCATGCAAATAGAAATCAAAAGAAAGCTGGAGTAGCAATTCTCATATCAGACAAAATAGACTTTAAAATAAAGACTATTACAAGAGACAAAGAAGGACACTACATAATGATGAAGGGACTGATCCAAGAAGAAGATATAACAATTGTAAATATTTATGCACCCAACATAGGAGCACCTCAATACATAAGGCAAATAGTAACATCCATAAAAGGGGAAATTGACAGTATCACAATCATAGTATGGGACTTTAACACCCCACCATCACCAATGGACAGATCATCCAAAATGAAAATAAAAAAGGAAACAGGAGCTTTAAATGATACATTAAACAAGATGGACTTAATTGATATTTGTAGGACATTCAATCCAAAAATAGCAGAATACACATTCTTCTCAAGTTCTCATGGAACATTCTCAAGGATAGATCATATCTTGGGTCACAAATCAAGCCTTGGTAAATTTAAGAAATTTGAAATCGTATCAAGTATCATTTCTGACCACAACGCTATGAGACTAGATATCAATTACAGGAAAAAATCTGTAAAAAATACAAACACATGAAAGCTAAACAATACACTACTTAATAACCAAGCGATCACTGATGGAATCAAAGAGGAAATCAAAAAATACCTAGAAACAAATGACAATGAAAACACGATGACCCAAAACCTATGGGATGCAGCAAAAGCAATTTTAAGAGGGAAGTTTATAGCAATACAATCCTACCTTAATAAACAAGAAACATCTCAAATAAACAACCTAACCATACACGTAAAGCAATTAGAGAAAGAAGAACAAAAAAACCCAAAGTAAGCAGAAGGAAAGAAATCATAAAGATCAGATCAGAAATAAATGAAAAAGAAATGAAGGAAACGAGAGCAAAGATCAATAAAACTAAAAGCTGGTTTTTCGTGAAGATAAAAATTGATAAACCATTAGCTAGACTCATCAAGAAAAACAGGGAGATGACTCAAATCAATAGAATTAGAAATGAAAAAGAAGTAACAACTGACACTGCAGAAATACAAAAGATCATGAGAGATTCCTACAAGCAACTATATGCCAATAAAATGGACAACCTGGAAGAAATGGACAAATTCTTAGAAATGCACAACCTTCAGAGACTGAACCAGGAAGAAATAGAAAATATGAACAGACCAGTCACAAGAACTGAAATTGAAACTGTGATTAAAACTCTTCCAAAAAAAAAAAAAAAACCCAAGCCCAGATGGCTTCACAGGCGAATTCTATCAAACATTTAGAGAAGAGCTAACACCTATACTTCTGAAAATCTTCCAAAATATAGCAGAGGGAGGAACACTCCCAAATTCATTCTACAAGGCCACCATCACTCTGATATGAAAACCAGACAAAGATGTCACAAAGAAAGAAAACTACAGGCCAATATCACTGACGAACATAGATGCAAAAATCCTCAACAAAATACTAGCAAACAGAATCCAACAGCACATTAAAAGGATCATACAGCATGATCAAATGGGGTTTATCCCAGGAATGCAAGGATTCTTCAATATCTGCATATCAATCAATGAGATATACCATATTAACAAATTGAAGGAGAAAAACCATATTACCATCTCAACTGATGCAGAGAGAGCTTTCAACAAAATTCAACACCCATTTATTATAAAAACCCTGCAGAAGTTAGGCATAGAGGGAACTTTCCTCAACATAATAAAGGCCATATATGACAAACCCACAGCCAACATCATCCTCAATGGTGTAAACTGAAACCATTTCAGCTAAGGTCAGGAACGAGACAAGGTTGCCCACTCTCACTATTAGTATTCAACATAGTTTTGGAAGTTTTAGCCACCGCAATCAGAGAATAAAAAGAAATAAAAGGAATCCATATTAGAAGAGAAGAAATAAAGCTGTCACTGTTTGCAGAGGACATGATACTATACATAGAGAATTCTAAAGATGCTACCAGAAAACTACTAGAGCTAATCAATGAATTTGGTAAAGTAGCAGGATACAAAATTAATGCACAGAAATCTCTAGTATTTCTGTACACTAAAGATGAAAAATCTGAAAGTGAAATTAAGAAAACACTCCCATTTACCACTGTAAGAAAAGAATAAAATACCTAGGAATAAACCTACCTAAGGAGACAAAAGACCTGTATGCAGAAAATTATAAGACACTGATGAAAGAAATGAAAGATGATACAAATAGATGGAGAGATACACGATGTGCTCAGATTGGAAGAATCAACACTGCAAAAATGAGTCTACAACCCAAAGCAATCTACAGATTCAAAGCCATCCCTATCAAACTACCACTGGCATTTTTCACAGAACTAGAACAAAAAAAATTCACAATTTCTATGGAAACACAAAATACCCCGAATAGCCAAAGCAATCTTGAGAAAGATAAACGGAGCTGGAGGAATAAGGCACAGTGACTTCAGACTATACTACAAAGCTACAGTAATCAAGACAGTATGGTACTGGCACAAAAACAGAAATATAGATCAATGGAACAGGATAGAAGCACAGAGATAAATGCACACATATATGGTCACCATATCTTTGATAAAGGAGGTAAGAATATACAGTGGAGAAAAGACAGCCTCTTCAATAAGTGGTGCTGGGAAAACTGGACAGGTACAGGTAAAAGTACGAAATTAGAACACTCCTTAATACCATATACAAAAAAAAAAAAAAAAACTCAAATTGGATTAAACACCGAAATGTAACGCCAGACACTATCAAACTCTTAGAGGAAAACATAGGCAGATCACTCTATGACATAAGTCACAGCAAGATCCTTTTTGACCCACCTCCTAGAGAAATGGAAATAAAAACAAAAATAAACAAATGGGACCTAATGAAACTTCAAAGCTTTTGCACAGCAAAGGTAACCATAAACAAGACCAAAAGACAACCCTCAGAATGGGAGAAAATATTTGCAAATGAAGCAACTGACAAAGGATTAATCTCCAAAGTTTACAAGCAGCTCATGTAGTTCAATATCAAAAAACAAACAACCCAATCCAAAAATGAGCAGAAGACCTAAATAGACATTTCTCCAAAGAAGATATACAGATTGCCAACAAACACATGAAAGAATGCTCAATATCATTAATCATTAGAGAAATGCAAATCAAAATTACAGTAAGATATCACCTCACAGCAGTCAGAATGGCCATCATCAAAAAATCTACAAACAATAAATGCTGGAGAGGGTGTGGAGAAAACAGAACCTTCTTGCACTGTTGGTGGGAATGTAAATTGATACAGCCACTATGGAGAACAGTATGGAGGTTACTTTAAAAACTAAAAATAGAACTACCATATGACCCAGCAATCCCACTACTGGGCCTATACCCTGAGAAAACCATAATTCAAAAAGAATCATGTAGCAAAATGTTCAGTGCAGCTCTATTTACAGTAGTCAGGCCATGGAAGCAGCCTAGGTGTCCATCAACAGATGAATGGATAAAGAAGATGTGGCACATTTATACAATGGAATATTACTCAGCCATAAAAAGAAACGAAATTGAGTTATTTGTAGTGAGGTGGATGAACCTAGAGTCTGTCATACAGAGTGAAGTAAGTCAGAAAGAGAAAAACAAATACTGTATGCTAACACATATATATGGAATCTAAGAAGAAAATAAAAGTCATGAAGAAACTAGGGGCAAGATGGGAATAAAGACACAGACCTACTAGAGAATGGACGTGAGGATGTTGGGAGGGGGAAGGGTAAGCTGTGACAATGTGAATGGTATGGACATATATACACTACCAAACGTAAAATAGATACCTAGTGGGAAGCAGCCACATAGCACAGGCAGATCAGCTCGGTGCTTTGTGACCACCTAGACTGGTGGGATAGGGAGGGTGGGGGGGAGGGAGATGCAAGAGGGAAGAGATATGGGAACATATATATACGTATAACTGATTCACTTTGCTATAAAGCAGAAACTAACACACCATTGTAGAGCAATTATACTCTAATAAAGATGTTTAAAAAAATAAAAAATATATAAAATAAAAATAAAATGAGGAAAGCAGGCATTTATTATTAATTCTAAAGAAAAATTGCCTAGTCTCTCAACATTAAGTATGACAGTATTTTTAGGGATTTCCCCCCCAGGTCTTCTGAACAAGTTGGGGTTAGTTCTCCTCTTACTAACTTAGCAATAGTTTTATCAAGAATGAGTGCTGGATTTTCCATATCAATGAATATGGTCACATGATGTTTCTTCCTTAGTCAACTGATATGGTAGATTACATTGATTCATATATTTTAGACTGAAGTATAGTTAATTTACTATATTAGTTTCAGGTATACTTCATAGTACCTCATTTAAATTTATTACAAAATAATGGATCTATTTCCCTGTGCTGTACAACATATGCTTGTTGCTTATTTAGTTTGTACATGGTAGTTTGTGCCTCTTAATCCCCTGGCAACCACCACTTTGTTCTCTATATCTGTATGTTTCTGTTTTGCTATATGCATTCACTTGTTTTATTTTTTTAGATTCCACATATAAGTGATAACATAGAGTATTTGCTTTGCCTGACATATTTCACTAAGCATAATACTCTCTAGGTCCATCCACATTATTGCAAATTACAGAGTTTCATTCCTTTCTATTAGTGAATAATAATCCATTGTATATATACAACTGATACTACAGAGACAGAAAAAATCACGAGAACACTCTGAACAGTTACATGCCAATAAGTTGAACAACATAGAAGAAATGGACAAATTTCTGTAAACTTACAACCTTCCAAAACTGAATCAGGCAGAAATAGACAATCTGAATAGACCATTGCTAGTACTAAGATTGAATTTGTAATAAAAATTCTCCTGTCAAACAAAAGTCCAGGACTGGGTGGCTTCACAGGAGAATTCTAGCAAACATATGAAGAGCTAATACATATTCTTCTCAAACTATTCCAAAAAATTGAGGAGGGAACATTCCCAAGTTCATTTTATGAGGCCACCATTACTCTGACACCATAACCAGACAAAGACACTACAAAAAAATTAAGTGTTGATATCTCTAATGAATATAGTTGCAGATATCATCAACACAATATTAACAAACCAAATTCAACAATGTATAAAAAGAATAATACACCATGATCTAGTTTGATTTATTCCAGGGATGCAAGGATGGTTCAGTATTTGCAAATCAATGAGATACACCACATTAACAAGAGGAGAAATTTTTTAAAAAATCACATGATCATCTCAGTAAACACAGAAAAGGCTTTTGACAAATTCAATATTCATTCATGACAAAAACTCTTACCAAAGTTGGTACAGAGGGAACATATCTCAACATGATAAAGGCCTTTTATGACAAACCCACAGCTAACAACATACTCAATGATGAAAACCTGAAAGCCTTTCCTCTAAAATCAGGAACAAGACAAGGAAGGCCACTCTTGCTACTTCTATTTAACATAGTATTGGAAGTTCTAGCCACAGAAATCAGACAACAAAAAGAAACAAAAGGCACCCAAATTGGAAGGGAAAAAATAAACCTATCACTCTGCAGATGACTTGATACTATATATAGAAAATTCGAAAGTCTGCATCAAAAAATCAATTAGAACTAATGGATGAATTCAGTAAAGTTGCAGGATACAAGATTAGTATACAGAAATCTGTTGCTTTTCTATATTCTAGTAATGAATTATCAGAAATTGAAATCAAGGAAACAATTTCAACAAGGAATAAAATACCTAGGAATAACTTAACCAGGGAAGTGAAAGACCTATACCTTGAAAACTGTAAAACATTGATGAAGGAATTTGAAAATAGTACAAAGAAATGGAGAGATATCATGTGTTCTTGGATTGTAAGAATTAATGAACATTGTAACAAGAATTAATATTGTTAAAATGTCTATAGTACCCAAAGCAATATACAGATTTAATGCAACCCCTATCAAAATATCCATGACATTTTCACAGAACTAGAACAAATAATCCTAATATTGATATGATACCACAAAAGCAATTGCCAAAGCAATCTTGAGAAAAATGATTAGAGGCATAATGTTCCCTGACTTCAGACTATATTACAAAGTTACAGTAATCAAAACAGTATGATACTGGCACAAAAAGGACCTATAAATCAATGGAACAGAACAGACAGCCCAGAAATAAACCCATGTGTTCATGGTCAATTAATCTATGACAAAGGAGGCAAGAATATACAATGGGGAAAAGACAATCTCTTCAATAAGTGGTGGTGGGAAAACTAGACAGGTACATGTAAAATAATGAGATTAGAATATTACCTCACACCATATACAAAAATAAGCTCAAAATGGATTAAAGACCTAAATGTAAGACCTGAAACCATAAAACTTCTAGAAGAGAACATAGGCAGAACACTCTTTCACACAAATCATAGCAGTATTTTTTTGACATGTCTCCTAAGGCAAAAGAAACAAAACAAAAATAGATAAATGGGACTTAATTTAACTTAAAAGCTCTCGCACAGCAAAAAAAAAAAAAAAAAAAAAGTCAAAATGAAGACAACCTGCTGAATGGGAGAAAATATTTTCAAATGATATGACAAATAAGGAGTTAATATTCAAAATATATAAACAGCTCATACAACTCAATATCAAAAAAAACCAAACAATCCAATTAAAAAATGGGCAGAAGATCTGAATAGACAGTTTTTCAAAGAAGAATACAGATGGCTAACACACATTTGAAAAAATACTCAACATTATTCTCAGAGAAATACAAATCAAAACCAGGATATCACCTCACACCTGTCAAGATGGTTGTCATCAAAAAGTTTACAAATAACAAATGTTGTTGAGGATGTGGAGAAAAGGGAACCCTAGTAAATTGTTGGTGGGACTCTAAATTGGTACAGCCACTATAGAAAACTGTATGGAGGCTCCTCATAAAACTGATCATCGATTCATTTTTAGATATTGAACCAATATTACATACTTGGAATCAACCCAACTTAACCATGTTTGCAATTATTTGTATGCATTGCTGGATGCAATTTGCTAATATTTTATTGGGGATTTTTACACTTAATTTCATGAGAGATAATGGTCTATCATTTCCCTTTTTCGTACTGATTTGTTTAGTTTTGGTATTAGAGAACTGTTGGCTTCACCTGCTATACACACACTACATTTATCCATTTTAAGAATGATGGACATTTGACAGTTTTAGCTATTACAAAGTAATGTTACTTTGTCTGTTGGTGAATATGTGAAGGCATTTTTGTTGGAATAATCACCAGAATGAGACTACTAGGTAATAGATAATACGTATGTTTAGCTTTAATAGATACTGCCAAACAGTTTTCTAAAGTATTTTCTAAAGTATTTATCAATACCATGAGTTCTGCTTTTTCCACCATCCTCAACACTTGATATTTACTGTTTGTCTTTTCAATGTTAGCCATTCTTGTGAGATTTTAAATATTCCTTGTTGAATGATGTTTAGATTATTTTCTTTATTTTCTTTTACAAAGTGTCTACACAATTTTTTTTGCCTACTTTTCTATAGCATTATCTAAATATGTTACTGATTGCAAGTAATGAACACACACACATACACACAAGTATGCATGTATGTGTATACATATATATACATACATATACAGTTGCCCTCAGTACCTACAGGGGATGGGTACCAGCACCCCTGTCAATAGCGAAGTCCATGGATGCTCACAATCCTTATATAAAATGGCATACTACAGTCAGCCCTCCATGTCTGCAAATGTGGAGCAGATACAGAAGCCTGACTCATAAACATATACATTTATATTAGATACGCTTTTTGTCAAATGTATGTATTGCAAATATCTTCTCTCCATAGGTATCTTGTTTCTTATTCTGTAAGTGAGTTCTTAGATGAACAGTTTTTTACTTTTAATAAAGTCCAAACTTATAAATATTTATTACATAAAGCTTTTTGTGTTCATTCAAGAATTCTTCGTCTAGTTCAAGGTCATGGATAATCTGCTAATTCTTTTTCCTTATATAATTTACAAATTTACACCCCATCCCTTTATTAAAGAACTTTTTTGCCCACGGAGTACAGATTGAGGAATGTCACTTTAAATTTCAGAGTTCTTTCCCTGTAATATATATTCAACAGAGCCTTACAAACTCTTCCATTACAGATGGATTTATGGGTTTCCCTTTTCTTACAATTAGCACAGTTTCAGATGATTACACTATCCAAGTAGTTCTCTTATTTGTGAAACAATATCTATGTATAGAATAATCCCAACGCTTTGGGCAATGGTATCAGTTTAATATCTTAATTGAATCAGAATTCTGATTCTGTTTAAACCTCATTCTGGACTCTTTGTAATAATTTTTTAAAACTTGTGATTTTCATTTACGTCATTAGATCATGTTATCATGAATGAAAGAGGGTACAAAAATATACATGGGCTTAAAGCTCTGAGACATAGTTTGGCATCATCTACAGAAGCTCGTGTGCTGGACCTCCAGCTGCTCGGGGTGCCCACACAAAAAAAACCAAACCAATTATCACAGTAGAGCTCAACTTCTGTTAGTATACTTTTTTTTAGAAATGAAACTAATTTGGAGAGATGTAAGGGGAAAAAAGACATTCTTGATTTTAAAAAAAGCAGACAAACACAACATATGCATACATTCGTGATTACAGTTAATATACAAAAAGTGCTTGAATTTTATTCATTGAGTGTGAATATTATTTGTCAAAAAATTCAGGCTGTGCATTTAAACCTCTCATCTTAAAACTCTCACTACTTCAGAGTGTCTTATTTTCTCTTTCCTAAATGTAATTTTGGCAAGGTTTGAGGTATGTTTGGAGAGGGTGAAGCAATTTCAAGAATATTTTTAATAATATAATTTCACAGCTGCATTCTGCAAATGTAATAAAACATAAGATTACAGCATTAAATAAAAAGAAATTTTAGTTAATAATACAATTTTAGTACTTGTAACAAATGTGAAATCAAAAAGGCAAAACACATTATAATTACTTTGATATACAATTCAATGTGTTTGAAATCAATGCTAATTACAATATTAACAATTATTGTACCTTTAATCATACAATTAGCCCTGTGATGAAGAGTAACAGTATTTAGAAGCTACTGCAACATGCATATTTACTATATATGTTTACTATATGTTGATGCTACTAATTCTTATTTTGAAGAATCACACACTAACAGAATTTATTTCTGTTTTATTAAGATTATTTCTATCTTTGAAAATGAAACTGTGTAATATTATATCATTCAACTGAATGGAAATAATTGCAAGGTTCTATTGCTCTTTATTGTTTCAAATGGTTTTTACAGAGATCCACATATTTATCTGGATAACTTCCTCTTGGTTAGATTAATGTGACTTGTGCCTCGTTTGCAAGGATGGCAATGATTATGTTTTGTAATGTAGAAGGATCTATTACTGATATTTTTAAACACAACTATTTCTCTTGTTACTGTCTACAGGTAAGGTTTTGATAATATTTTACTTTATTTACAATTAGTTCACATCAAACATATGAAATATGCAATGTGGCTTTCTGCGGTGGATATATCCAGTAGAAGTTTAGAACAAAAACTTTAAAAACTTAGTATAAAGTTTAATTAAATTAAGATATTAAATTCTGTATCAAATTAGAGAATGAGGAAAGCAAAGTAAAGTTGTTTGACACTGGACATCTTTGTAATTCTAGCCTTCTTCCATACAAACTTACACAAAGCATTCATCCCTCTCACACCCAACACACCATCACCAAGGCTGGCATTCACAAATATCTTTAACAGGCACTACTGGAGAATGTTCCTCTAAACTTTTCAGTTACCCTATACATGTTACAGAAGAACAATTATAAATATACCCCTTCATTGAACTCTCCAACCATAAAAACAAATGGGAAGACTTAGACCTACTGTAGCAGAGAGCACTCTGCAGAACAAATGGTGCTTATGATGATCTAATTGTTTAGAAAATCATTGTAAAAATTGCATAAACCATCTATCTCCAGCACTTTATTATAGAGAGCTTCTGAGACAAAGAGTTTTCCCTGTCTCTTGTTTATTTCACTTAACAAAACAGTTGAGACCTTCATCTTGTTTTTCCCTCTTTCTGTTCTCTAAACACTTTCACCAGTTATTCCTTTAAAAGTATATTCAGAATTATCAAGAATCTTAACTTACTAACCTAGCCTCATAGCTTCCACCAGAACTGTCCTTTCATATGTGCAGAGATTACTTTTGGGGAAGTATAGTGATTGTTTTGAACATACCAATGAAGGAAAACTAAACTTTAGGAGAGACTAATACTAGAAAATCTGACATTGGATCTGTTGCTTGTTCCAAAGTCACATTTTAGTGATCACTTAAAAAATATATATATTGCATTTGCTTGAACAGACTTTTATTATGTATGCCTTTGGATTATAATTTAATTACGTGCTACAGACAGATGATGTTTCTATTACATTTTATTAATTTAAGGAAGAGCCTAATTCTTTATTGTCTCTGAAAGCTAAAAAGTTATTTCAACTGGCTTATTATTTACACAGATGGTCAAGAAGTATTTCAAGTTGCTTTCTAAGAAAATTTTTTCTAAGAAATTTTCTAAGAAAATTCTAAGAAAAGAAAATTCCTTTGAATTATTGAGAAAAGTTTCAATTATTCAAACATGTATTTCACCCCTTGCCAAATCTCTGATTATTCCAGTTCCATGGCATAAATAAAATGCCAATGTACTTATTTAAAGTTGGCTACAAGACATTCTCCAGGCAGTCAATAAATGTTCAATAATTTTATAAAATAAGTTTATGTGACTTATTGAATCAAACCACAAGCCACTTTCTAAAGAATTTATGATTTGTATCAGGAGAACAAATGGAAATTAATTTAGATATATGAAACATAGTATACAGAAATATAGTTGGAAGAAATTTAATAGGAAAGAATTTCTTGAGAAACTGTAATCTGATCAGCTTTTTAAAAATCTTACAGAAAGTATGTAGTTAGAAGTTCCTGGGGCAGGAGGAAGGTGGATCAGTCTGCCAGATTCACCCTGAGGATGGAGTGAATGACCCTAATTGGATATGCTGAAGGAAGCTTCACTAAGCTGACACTTCTTCTATCATATTCTTTGAATACCAAGAAGATTCAGAAAATTGTGTGCCTTTACTCCTGGCTTCTGAGTTGGCAGGACATTGTTTAGACACATTACACATCTCTAGCAAAACAAAAGTAAAATTAGCATAGCTACTGCTCTATACTTCACACGTTCCCTTCACCTTTCCATCCCATGAAAAACTCCACTCTAGCATGTCTTGATATCCAAGTAATAACATAGAGTATATCCACTGCCTTAGTAAAATGGCACTCTGCAAGATTGCTGTTGTTTAATTGATTGCTGCCTGTGCGCTGAGCACTGTGCTTTATATTTATCAGCTATTTAAACTTCATAATAACTCTAGAAGTTGAGTACTAGGCAACAAATCTCAGATTTAAACTGAGGCTTGCTATCTAGCACCCTGTGTTCCACTTAATAAGTGTTAATTTGACAAATTCATAACACGTATAAAACACTATTCATTTGTCAGATTACTGAAATTTTAAATAACAGGGAAAATAAAAAATGAAAAGCATCACTAGAGCAAAACTCTAAATGATGCAATAGAGAAAAACTGCAAAAGTGCTACAGTCAGATCTTTAACTTTCTGATTCACAGGGAACCTGTTACATATAGTGAAACAAACAAAAAACCTGACGTAATAAGTGGGTACCAATTCTGATTCAATTGCTCAGTAACAAGCTGGTTTTGGCAAGTTACTTATTCTCTGTGGTCTTCAGTTTTCACATGTCTGATTGGCTTAACAGTAACTAAAATTTTGAGGACTGGCCATAATCTAAATACAGGGATTGGCATAGAGTAGCTCTCCCATAAAGAATAGAAAATATGATTTTAAAAATATTTCCATGTTCTCGTGATGAAACAAAATACTTTTCTCCAAGAGTTATGTGAATGAAAATAAAGACCCATTTAATATATGCACATAGATAGATATAGATATAAACATTGATGATATATAGATATTGGGAGCAAACTGCAATAAAATATAAAAATAATAGAAAAGAAAAACTTACATATAAATAAAAATCAATCACATAATCAAAATGAAAAAAGTTAAATGGGAAAAATATTTTCTTTTTTAAATAAGAACCAGGATTAGAGTCAGAGAATGTTAAAGCTATAATTTAAAATGTAAAGTCAAATAAATTCAAGCATTAGGTGGCTTGGAATATAAACAAAGTAAATGAATTTTAGAGACAATTTAAAAAATTTAATGAAGCAGAATTTAGAGATGAAATGTAGAAAAGCACAGTGAATATTTTGAGAACTACAGAAAAATGGAAAGCATGGCTGCCCTTAAGATGAAAAATAAAGAGAAGGACTTACCCAAAGCAACCCAAATGTTTATCTTTCTGGCTTGGCAAAAGTTGCCGTATTGCTATATTAGATGGGAAGAAAAATAAAAGACTGAATTTCATTTCTTATGAATAAAAGAAAATATGTGAATTATTGACTCCCGAATTTCCTTACCCCAAAAATGCATTTGACTTCCTTCTTTGAATTTCGATATCTTTACGATTTTAACCTGGTCCAAGATAAATACTACTATATCGTTAAAATGTCAAAGACCTTTGAAATTACTAGCCAATTTCTCACACAGTCAACTCTACTGACCATGTCTATATTATAATGATTATATTTTTCACTTTGATTTAAAACTGAAATTCCTGTTAATGAGATCGAATGCCCCTGCCCTATTTTTCCTGTGCTAGTTTAAAAAGTTGTATTTTGTTTAACTGTACCCATCATGTTTTTACTTCTTTAGCTCGGACACATTGAATTCTTCTTCTTTTCACATAGTTTCATCTCTCGTATGAAGATTATGGGTTCTTGTTTTTTTCAGCTTGATGTTGGCCCATAGTCACTATTTTTTCATCACTGATTCATCCAATCTACTTTTAAAGCACCAGTATATTTACTTGGGCAGAATGCAGTTAGTACAGTAGTGAGAATGTAACAATAAAAATCAGATAAAACTCTAAATCTGTTTTAGGGCTCATAATGATTTCAAAGTAATAGATCATTTTGTTAATGAACTACACTTTTCATAATATTCATGGGATAAACAAAGGATTTTAACTATCTAATGGCTTCAATAGGACTTACTTAGTATAGTAAGGAATTTAAATTTACACAATTACTATTCCTATTTTTTCGCTTCCAAACAATAAATGAAAAGTTTGGATAGCTCAAATTTTATTTATGTCAGTCTAAGTTGTTGCTATATTTATCTTTTCCTTTACAAAACACTTTTGTATAGGTGACTCTTCTATAATGTTTATAACCAGTTTATGAGGTAAAGAGTTACTTCTGTTTTAAAGTGATAAAAACTGAAGCATGGGAAATTTAATTGGCTTGGTGACATTCATGTATCTAGAATCAACTGGTGAGAATAAAAAAAGATCTCTCTATATATTTGCCTCTAAGAACTATTTAGCTGATGCTCACAAGTTCATATATGCCACAAATTCATAATGTCTATTGTGATATCATTTAAAAATAATGGGTTATTTAGAAGTGTATTATTTCATTTGCTAATACTTGGGGATTTTTTTTTTAACATCTTTATTGGGGTATAATTGCTTCACAATGGTGTGTTAGTTTCTGCTCCATAACAAAGTGAATCAGTTATACATATACATATGTTCCCATATCTCTTCCCTCTTCCGTCTCCCTCCCTCCCACCCTCCCTATCCCACCCCTCCAGGCTGTCACAAAGCACCAAGCCAATATCCCTGTCCCATGCGGCTGCTTCCAACTAGCTATCTACCTTACTACGTTTGTTAGTGTGTATATGTCCATGACTCTCTCTCGCCCTGTCACAGCTCACCCTTCCCCCTCCCCATAACCTCAAGTCTGTTCTCTAGGAGGTCTGCGTCTTTATTCCTGCCTTACCCCTAGGTTCTTCATGACATTTTTTTTTCTTAAATTCCATATATATGTGTTAGCATACGGTATTTGTCTTTTTCTTTCTGACTTACTTCAATCTGTATAACAGATTCTAGGTCTATCCACCTCATTACAAATAGCTCAATTTCGTTTCTTTTTATGGCTGAGTAATATTCCATTGTATATATGTGCCACACCTTCTTTATCCATTCATCCGATGATGGGCACTTAGGTTGTTTCCATCTCCTGGCTGGTAAATAGAGCTGCAATGAACATTTTGGTACATGACTCTTTTTGAATTTTGGTTTTCTCAGGGTATATGCCCAGTAGTGGGATTGCTGGGTCATATGGTAGTTCTATTTGTAGCTTTTTAAGGAACCTCCATACTGTTCTCCATAGTGGCTGAACCAATTCACATTCCCACCAGCAGTGCAAGAGTGTTCCCTTTTCTCCACACCCTCTCCAGAATGTATTGTTTGTAGATTTTTTGATGATGGCCATTCTGACTGGTGTGAGATGATATCTCATTGTAGGTTTGATTTGCATTTCTCTAATGATTAATGATGTTGAGCATTCTTTCATGTGTTTGTTGGCAGTCTGTATATCTTCTTTGGAGAAATGTCTATTTAGGTCTTCTGCCCATTTTTGGATTGGGTTGTTTGTTTTTTTGTTATTGAGCTGCATGAGCTGCTTGTAAATTTTGGAGATTAATCCTTTGTCGGTTACTTCATTTGCAAATATTTTCTCCCATTCTGAGGGTTGTCTTTTGGTCTTGTTTATGGTTACCTTTGCTGTGCAAAAGCTTTGAAGTTTCATTAGGTCCCATTTGTTTATTTTTGTTTTTATTTCCCTTACTCTAGGAGGTGGGTCAGAAAGAATCTTGCTGTGATTTATGTCATAGAGTGTTCTGCCTATGTTTTCCTCTAAGAGTTTGATAGTTTCTGGCCTTATATTTAGGTCTTTAATCCATTTTGAGCTTATTTTTGTGTATGGTGTTAGGGAGTGATCTAATCTCATACTTTTACATGTACCTGTCCAGTTTTCCCAGCACCACTTATTGAAGAGGCTGTCCTTTCTCCACTGTACATTCCTGCCACCTTTATCAAAGATAAGGTGTCCATATGTGCATGGGTTTATCTCTGGGCTTTCTATCCTGTTCCATTGATCTATCTTTCTGTTTTTGTGCCAGTACCATACCGTCTTGATTACTGTAGCTTTGTAGTATAGTCTGAAGTCAGGGAGGGGGATTTTTAAATTATCTTTTTTAATATTGAGTTTTCACCCAATTCCACTGAGGTCAAATAAAATGCTATCATTCCAGTTACTTGAAATGTGTTCAGACTTTCTCTATTTTCTAATATATAGTCAGTATTTGTAATTATTATTTGTACTTCTTGAAAACAATGGTATTGTACAGTTACTTAAAGGTTGTTATATAAAGTTTGTTAAATTAAGTTGTTTAAATCTTCTGCTCAATAAAAGATATCCTTAAGAGAGTAAAGAGGGAAGCCACACAGTGAAAAAAATGTACAATAAATGTTTAATGAAGAAATATTAGAGCTTTTCCTTTAATACTGCGATAAAGACATTACTATGTAAACTAGTATTCAGACAATGTTGTTAGATATGAGGTATTAGTAAAATAAGAGTAACACATAAGAAGTGTAAATTAGGAATTGAGTGATAATACTACCATTCATTATACGTGACTATCATACATACAGAAAGATCAGGAAATTAATAGCTACATATTGTGGAAAAATAATGAGAATCCATAAAGAGTATTATTAAAATGTATTGGATATTTGGGAAAAGGTAAATTTAGATTTGTATCTCACATCCTGCACCAGAATAAATACAGATGCAGATTTAAATGTAAATTAGAAGGCTAGTAAGAGAGAGAGAGAGAGAGAGAGAAATAAACATAAAAAATAGTAGGAGGAGGGCTGCCCTGGTGGCACAGTGGTTTAGAGTTTGCCTGCCGATGCAGGGGACATGGGTTCATGCCCCGGTCCAGGAAGATCCCACATGCTGCGGAGTGGCTGGGCCCGTGAGCAGTGGCCACTGAGCCTGCACGTCGGAAGCCTGTGCTCCTCAACGGGAGAGGCCACAACAGTGAGAGACCCATGTACCACAAAAAAAAAAAAAATAGTAGGAGGAGAAAATAAAAGATGTTGTTGTTGCAATTTAAATCTATGAGTGTGTGTGAACTTTTTTAAGTGTGACATCCCCCCACCAAACCTAGAACACACAGAAAAGAAGATGGGTATATCTAACAAATTAAAGATATTTAAAATATTTTTGATAAAGTTTCTAAACTTAAGATTAGTTTCCCTGTGTCCTGTCAATTAGAAAACATAATAGAAAATAAAACACCAAAATTATAAAGTTTTTTAGATGTCTGGTTTCCTTAATAAACTTCTGAATTCTATGCAATTACACCTGTTTTAGGAAATTGACTAAATAAATCTTATTTTTAAGGAGACAAAATAAAGACATAAAAATTGCTCAGGTAACTTTGAAAATGAATACCAAAGAAGTGAGATTTGCTCTGCAATTCATTGAGATATACTATAAAATTTCACGAATTAAAAAAAAAAATATGCTCAGAAAAGAAGAAGTAAAGCTGTCACTGTTTGCAGATGACATAATACTACACACAGAGAATCCTAAAGATGCTACCAGAAAACTACTAGAGCTAATCAATGAATTTGGTAAAGTAGCTGGATACAAAATTAATGCACAGAAATCTCTGGCATTCCTATACACTAATGATGAAAAATTTGAAAGTGAAATCAAGAAAACACCCATTTACCATTGCAACAAAAAGAATAAAATATCTAGGAATAAACCTACCTAAGGAGACAAAAGACCGGTATGCAGAAAATTATAAGACACTGATGAAAGAAATTAAAGATGATACAAATAGATGGAGAGATATACCATGTTCTGGGATTGGAAGAATCAACATTGTGAAAATGACTCTACTACCCAAAGCAATCTACAGATTCAATGCAATCCCTATCAAACTACCACTGGCATTTTTCACAGAACTAGAACAAAAAATTTCACAATTTCTTTGGAAACACAAAAGACCCCAAATAGCCAAAGCAATCTTGAGAACGAAAAATGGAGCTGGAGGAATCAGGCTCCCTGACTTCAGACTATACTACAAAGCTACAGTAATCAAGACAGTATGGTAATGGCACAAAAACAGAAAGATAGATCAATGGAACAGGATAGTAAGCCCAGAGATAAACCCACGCATATATGGTCACCTTATCTTTGATAAAGGAGGCAGGAATGCACAGTGGAGAAAGGACAGCCTCTTCAATAAGTGGTGCTGGGAAAACTGGACAGGTACATGTAAAAGTATGAGATTAGATCACTCCCTAACACCATACACAAAAGTAAGCTCAAAATGGATTAAAGACCTAAATGTAAGGCCAGAAATGATCAAACTCTTAGAGGAAAACATAGGCAGAACACTCTATGACATATATCACAGCAAGATCCTTTTTGACCCACTTCCTAGAGAAATGAAAATAAAAACAAAAATAAACAAATGGGACCTAATGAAACTTCAAAGCTTTTGCACAGCAAAGGTAACCATAAACAAGACCAAAAGACAACCCTCAGAATGGGAGAAAATATTTGCAAATGAAGCAACTGACAAAGGATTAATCTCCAAAATTTATAAGCAGCTCATGCAGCTCAATAACAAAAAAACAAACAACCCAATCCAAAAATGGGCAGAAGACCTAAATAGATATTTCGCCAAAGAAGGTATATAGACTGCCAACAAACACATGAAAGAATGCTCAACATCATTAATCATTAGAGAAATGCAAATCAAAACTACAATGAGATATCATCTCACACCAGTCAGAATGGCCATCATCAAAAAATCTACAAACAATACATTCTGGAGAGGGTGTGGAGAAAAGGGAACACTCTTGCACTGCTGGTGGGAATGTGAATTGGTTCAGCCACTATGGAGAACAGTATGGAGATTCCTTAAAAAGCTACAAATAGAACTACCATATGACCCAGCAATCCCACTACTGGGCATATACCCTGAGAAAACCATAATTCAAAAAGAGTAATGTTCCAAAATGTTCATTGCAGCTCTATTTACAATAGCCAGGAGATGGAAACAACCTAAGTGTCTATCATCGGATGAATGGATAAAGAAGGTGTGGCACATATATACAATGGAATATTACTCAGCCATAAAAAGAAACGAAATTGAGCTATCTGTAGTGAGGTGGATAGACCTAACAGGAATAAAGATACAGATCTGCTAGAGAATGGACTTGAGGATATGGGGAGTGGGAAGGGTAAGCTGTGACAAAGTGAGAGAGAGGCATGGACATATATACACTACCAAACGTAAGGTAGATAGCTAGTGGGAAGCAGCCGCATAGCACAGGGAGATCAGCTCAGTGCTTTGTGACCGCCTGGAGGGGTGGGATAGGGAGGGTGGGAGGGAGGGAGACGCAAGAAGGAAGTGATATGGGAACATATGTATATGTATAACTGATTCACTTTGTTATAAAGCAGAAACTAACACACCATTGTAAAACAATTATACTCCAATTAGGATGTAAAAAAAAATATTCTAATACTTCTGGAAAAAACAATACAAATGGGATTAAGAGAGAGTTTAGATAGATTCATGCTATAATATCATATATTATCAAAGAGAAATATATAAACTGAATAAAAGTTGGTATTTAAAAACCTGACTTTCTATACTGGGAAAAATAAATTTTGTATTATTTTTTATCCAATCTGCAAATATATATTTGGCACCTTATAAATGCCAAGCTTCACCATCTATCCAAGAGACTGGAGATATAGCCATGAATCAAAGCCTCAGCTGTTAAAGAACTTAAAATCTAGTGGAGGAAAACAGAAATTAAAGAAACAAATATATGCTATGTCAGATGGTGACAAGCACCATGAGAAAAACAGTCTGTAAAGAGGCGAGGCAATTATGATGATATTAATGGTGGAGGTGAGGCTGGGATGGTGGGGAAGGCAGGGAAGGTAGTAGTAATAATGATGACTGTGGTTTTGGTGGAGGGAGGGTGTACCAGGTGTTGATTAGATTGGGTGTGTGGTTTACTCTTTTACCAGTTGTTAGGGAAGACCACCTGATAGGTTTCCTTTGAGCAGAGAGATAAAGGAAGTGAGGAATTAAGCAAGACAGAGAGTAAAGTATAATAGCCATGTAGTTGAGTTGTGTTTATCACACATTAGGAACAGGAAGGAGGCTCATGAGACTGGAGTGAGAGGACAGAGGGCACAAGGGTATAGAAGAGCTGCTCAAACTCATGGTTATCAGAGAAATGCAATGAGTTAGCATGTAGATAGCAGACACGCACACGCACACACACACACAGTTTGTCTTCTAAAAATTATTTTTGCTTGTTCAGCATTTAATAATATTCTAATGTTTCATTTTTCCTGTGGTCTAAATTGTTCATGTTTATTGCTATTCCAATTTATATCAAATCCTTGGAATACTGAATCTTCAAACCCTCAATTTTCTATTTCTAACACATTTTTATTTCAAGAAAAAAGATTACAGAACATGCACTAACACAAATGCATTTTTTTAATGCTTAACCCCTCAATTTTAACAACTTAGCCAATTTCAAAGGCATTAATTTATGTTAAACTCTGGTAATCCTTTAAGTAAAATGATACATTTCCTAGTACTTTTATTCAATATTCATTTCATTTTAAATAAATCTAGAGAAAGCCAACAAAAGTTCATGAGTCAATAACTGGCTTAAGCCACATATCTTATTTATGTGGAATAAGTCAGATTTACATAAATAAGTCCAAACTTCTGGCTCAGAATTGTATTCTATTAAATGGAACGCTGCATATTGAAATGAGCAATTTTTAAATAGGATTTTTGTTGAATCGTCTAAGACTCTGTCACTAATGGTTTTTACTACATCGGTCCATGTGGTAGCTGAGATAAGCAGGTTTTATTTGGACTTGTTTACATTGATCTGCAATTTAGTCCCTTTGAAGACGATGAAAAAGTTTAATGTTCTTAGGCTGAATACCACCTTGATGAGAATTCTGTAAGACAAATGTTGTTCCTCATTCCTCTGCCTGACATTAGGTCATTTATGAAATAAGATATAAGGTCATGAATCTACACTTCAGTAGGCAAGCTTTGGTTAACCTTTTGATATCTGGCAACAATATGAGGCATGTTCTCAATAACAGGAATAATAAGCAACGTTTCAAATATATAGATAATACATTAATGCATTCTCATCATAAAACTAAAAAAAAAAGAAATAAGGGCTTCCCTGGTGGCACAGTGGTTGAGAGTCCGCCTGCCGATGCAGGGGACACGGGTTCTTGCCCCGGTCCGGGAAGATCCCACATGCCGCGGAGTGGCTAGGCCCGTGAGCCATGGCCGCTGAGCCTGCGCGTGCGGAGCCTGTGCTCCGCAACGGGAGAGGCCACAACAGTGAGAGGCCCGCGTACCACAAAAAAAAAAAAAAAAAAAGAAAGAAATAATAGTGAAGTACTTCTTGAACTCTACTAACCCTCAAAGGATTAGTATCAAGGCTAACCTATGTTATCAGTTTTTTTATACTTCTAGACATTATTTTATGTATTTGCATACAATATAAATATCTGGCAGATATATAATCAAGTATATACATATTTGGTTTATTTCGGACTACATGTCAATCTGGTATGAGTATGAACTGACAATTATTTCAACTTTCTTTCACTTTTTAAGGCTACTTTATATTTTCTGCCTTTTACATCTATACAGGCAGTCTATCTAAAATAGGGAAGTTACAAAGCAGACGCAAAGACAATATACTATAGGCTTACTATTTTGTGTGAGTCTAAAATTTAAGTTTATAATATCTTCTTAATTTTAAAAGTAATGCCAATATCAAATATCATGTTCCTTATGCATGCTTGTGCTTCATGAGAACAAGTTTCATTTCTGTTCACCAATGTAAAAATAGCACTGAGCACATTAACTGTCATACTAGTATGAACACAAAAGTTGCTGCATGTTTGAATGAATGCCCTGCAAAAAATTGTTATAAATCAAATGATGTGGAAATTTAGTTAGAATATCTTGAAAGTTAAACTTAGACTGGTGAAGTCATGCCAAAAGTGTACCTGTAGGAAAACATCTATTGACTCATAGCTCAAAATAGATTGACAACTCTAATGAAGTATGATTTTCTTCCCCTTAGGGTAGAGTCCGCCAGGGTGCCAGAATCATCACTGAGACAAAGGATATCCTATTTACATCATTATCACATCATCATTAGTAGTAGTACTATTATTTTTATTTCTGCCTGCTCTTGCATTACCTTGGTTCAGTTTTTCAGTCATATTTGCTTTAGGACCTCGATTTCCTAACCCATGTATAATTTCCACTCTATTATTTAAATAGCCATTTTGGAAACACAAAAATTCCAAAAGTAAAAATAGTTAACCAGTGTTATTATTCACTAATAAGACAGCACTAATTTAGCCAACTTGTAATGAAAAGTGATTAGTATATTGTTCAATATATTAATGTACTTTTCTCTTTTGCATTTGTATGTGTATTTTTTCTATACTCTCAGCAACTCTCACACCCCAAGATGAAACAGCAATCACAATACATTCAACATTGAAAATGAAGCTTCTTTATCTTCCTATTTCAATCTGATCCTTCTTACAAGGCAGTATCCCATAATCTTTTTTTTTTTTTTTTTTTTGGTAAAGCTACATTGCATTTAATCCCTGTTGACAACTACATTCCCAGTCTTTGGTAAACATAGGCAGTTTTACTCTCAAACCCCAATATACTCTGCTGTAATTCAGTCAGGGCTCCTTAAGGGCTCTACACAGCATTCAATCTGCCATCAAGTATTCAAGTTAAATAAATAGTTTGGTTAAGTCGCATGGGCCAAGAGTGAGAATTGCTTGCATTGCAGTGTAGACCAGCTAGAGACATTTTGCTCTTCACTCGTTTCAAAGCTGTCAGCCCTTCAGTTATCTAAGCAATTATTTCAAATCCTAGCCAGGTAAGGTAGATATTTCCTACAAAGTCCAAAAGCCAAATAAATGTATGATGCTTTTTGACATCAACTTTTCTTTTAGTATTGAAGGGATAATCCAATATACCCCAGACTTCCACAGGCCCAGGAAGTTCAATAAATTGACAAGCCCCTTTATTTTTGTAGGATTTTTCCCCCCATTTTCTAGGCATGTGTTTTACCAAATCTCTTAGGATACCTGTAATTTTTACCTCCAATTTTTATTAGCATGCCAGACTGATGTCCTTTGGGACAGTGGCAGAATAAGGTTTCTATTGATTAAACCATGTCTATAATAAGATATTAGACCATTGAATAGCCCCAAGTTGACAAAAGCCCATTACAATTTCTCTTTGTTTCGCTTCTTCATCATTTTAATTTCCCTTCCATACTCCCTGCCACCTTGATCTGTCCAGGAAGAAAATTATGTATCCATAAATGCTAATTCAAACTTAATATTAATATATTTCAGTTAGCCACTTTACATAGAGACTTTCCTTTTACTTTTAGTGTTCTTCCCACAGTTACCTGCATTTATCTAATTCGATCCCTGATTTTGTTGAGGTCTCAGCTCAAATTGTCCCCTTATCCAAGAAACCTTCTCTGGCAACCCTATGTGAAACAGCACTTACCTTCATTCTGAAACTTTCTACCTAGCAGTGCTATTGTTGGCCTTTGTATAAACATAACTTTAGTTTTAAAAACATGCACGTAATTATAGTTGTTTTTGTATATTTTAACCTTTTCTAGTGTTTTCAATAATATTTAATCACATTATTATGAAATGTATTTATGAAAGATGATTACTTATCATGTATCAGTGAAATATTGCTAATAAGTAAGAAATAATTTAATTAATTAAAATAACTATATAGCACCTAAGTACTGTTCCAATAACTAAGAAGAAGCATCTTTACAAAATACCTTAAAGTCCATATATTCTAAATATTCCCATTCATAAACATTTCTAACTTCCCTCTCCTTGTCAAAGAATTATCATTTAAAAATATTTTCATTTTAACAAAATATGGATGAGTTTTGTATGTTTTTTGAACTTTATCAAATGGCATTATGTTAACCACAATGAGATATCACCTCACAACTGTCAGATGGCTATTACCAAAAAGACAATAAATAACAAGTGTTGGCAAGAATGTGGAGAAAAAGGAACCCTCTTGCAATGTTGTAGAGAATGTAAATTGGTGCAGCCACTGTGGAAAAAAGGAGAGAGGGTCCCTCAAAAAATTAAAAATAAAACTACCATAAGATCTAGAAATTCCATTTCTGGGTATTTTTTCAGAATGAAAAAAGAAAAACAGTAATTCAAAAAGATACACTCATCCTTATGTTCATAGCAGCATTATTCACAAAAGCCATGATATGGAATCAACCTAAGTGCCCATAGATAGATGAATGGATAAAGAAAATGTTATATATATGTATACACACACACACCCACACACATAATATTAGCCATAAGGGAATAAAATCTTGCCATTTGTAACAACATGGATGAACCTAGAGGGTATTATGCTGGGTGAAATAAGTCAGACAGAGAAGGACAAATACCATATGATTTCACTTATATGTGGAATCTAAAAACAAAACAAATGAACAAACATAACAAGACAGAAATAGAGTCAATGCATACAGAGAACTAACAGATAGTTACCAGAAGGGAGGGGAGTGGGTGATGAGTGAAACAAGTGACGGAAATTAAGAGGTACAAACTTCCAGTTACAAAATAACTGAGTCATGAAGGTGAAATGTATAGCATGGGGAATATATTCAGTAATAATGTAATATCTCTGTACCGTGGTCAATGGTAACTAGAATTATAGTGATCCTTTTGTAATGCATAGAAATGTTGAATCACTATGCTGTGTGCCAGGAACTAACATAGTGTTGTAGGTCAATTATGTTTCAGAAAACAAACAAACAAACTCATAGAAAAAGAGATCAGATTTGTGGTTACTAGAGGTAGGGTGTAAGGGGAGGGGGAATTGGATGTGATATGAAAGCTCAAAATACATCTTTAGTTGCCTAAAGGTACAGACTTCCAGTTATAAGATAAAGAAGTACTAGTGATGTAATATAACAAAGCTGTATGTTATATATGAAAGTTGTTAACAGAAGAAATCCTAAGAGCTCTCATCACAAGGAAAACATCTTTCTTTCTTTTTTCTCTTTTATTTTGTATTTATATGAGATGATGATGATCACTAAAGTTATTGTGATAATCATTTCATGATGTAAATAAAATCATTATGCTGTACACCTGAAATTATACAGTGCTGTATGTCAATTATATCTCAATAAAACTGGAAGAAAAACAAAAATGCATATTGTATGCATTTTTATGATTTGCTTTATACTTAATATTATGTGGCTGAGATTCATGATTCTTGATGCAAGTACCAGTAGGTCACAGTTTTCCAATTTTTGTTTAGAAATGAATGACTTATATCACAGTTTATTCTCCCACTTTCCTGTGGATGGACACTATTGGTCTTCAAGTAAAATAGCATTCCACTGTTGCAAAGAGTGTTGACGTGAGTATTCTTGTACCTGTCCGCCAGTATAAGTATACAAGAGTATATCTAGGTATTATAACATTTTTAGCTGATTTTTTAGTTAGTTTTTGGTGGTTTTGTTGTTTTTCTACCTTTATTGCAGCCAGCGTGATGTCTCTTGCTCCCATTTTCTGTTTCAGCTAAGACAGTTAGTGTGTCCTGTTTTTCTTTGATGGAGTTTATCCCTCTGGAATTCAGATTATGCATTGCTTGCAAATTCAGTTCTCTGATGAGTTCAAGAGAAGTTATGAATTTTTTATTTGGCTTTTTCTCACTGTTAGAGAGGTAACAACATTCTTTTCAGTTTTATACATTCTGAGCAAAAGCAGAAGCTCTACATTAGATTTTAATAAACAAAATAAAAATATTTGAGAGATAATTTTAAGATATAGGTATTAACAAACAATGACTTGTAATGAACTTAGAAATTGGGATCATGATGTTTTGGGGTTTTTTTGTTTGTTTGTTTTTGTCTTATTTATTTATTTTTAATTGAGACTAAAAATCTTTAAAGGACACTTGAGTTATACTCCCAGTGTTATATCCCTAACTTGGTGGTGGGTCCAAATCTGCTAACAGTGTTATTTTCTATATTTTTAAATTTATCCAAGTTTGTATATCTGCAATGGCTCTACCTCAAAATAAATAGAAATAAAAATTATTTATATTTGCTAATTAGATGATCACAGACTTAATCTAATTGTGCCTTAATTAGTTAACCTGTGCTTTTATTACCATTTTAGACTGTGAGCCACAAGGAGGCAAATTTTGTGCATTACTAATTATTATACCTCCACAGCAGTATTTTTAGAATGTTTCTTGATATATTAATAAACTAAAAGTCAATTATATGTGGTATATTTTTTAAACTTTTCCAGACAAGGCAATCTTTTTTTTTTTTTTTAGAACTAGGAAAATTCCAGCTCTAGAAAACTTTCCACTCTTATGCCATTATAAGTCTGTTTAGAATTACAGTGTCAGTGACTTACCTGTACACTCTGTCCCTATAAACTGTCAAATTGCTAAGGTTATTCTATTAATTATTATTATGTCCTGGTCTGATCCCCCTGAGAAATGTACTTTCGAGTATTTTAATCCCTTAACTTTCTGATGGAAACATTTAGACTGCTGGAAATGGAAAATTACCAAATATTACCTTAGTAGTTCCAAGCTGTTAATTATTATTTTGCATAAAAGCATTTATCATCAGAAAGTAGTTTATCACACATGGAATTGTCACCATCAATTGCTCTTTCACAGGGTTTCTAACTTCATAAGGAAAATATAGTTTAGAAGGGTATGAGTAAGAGCTATCACTGGATTTGATATCAAAGTTTGAAAGATGTGCTTAGTTGCAGGTAAAGAGAAGTGAAGATGAAGTTCAGTGGAGGTAATGTCAGTGATGCTAATGTTCACAGGGATGTTGATGATTTTGCCACTAGTGTAAGAAATATATACTAGACAATATTATTATAAGGAAACTAGACATGAAGGCAATATACTCAGATATTTAAGATTTAATACGTGGTTTCCTTATAAACCTGAGCTTATAATTTCTTTCCAAGTAAATAAATAATAATAACAATAAGTAAAATTCAAAAAGATCCCTGTCCCTATTCAGGGATTGGAAGATTCACTACTGTCAAGATATTACTTCTTCCAAACTGATTTCAATGCCATACCAATAAAATCTCAGCAAGTTATTTGTGGATATCAACAAAGTATCCTAAAGTTAGACGGAGGGTCAAAAGATCCATAAGAGCCAACACAGTAATAAAGGACAAGAACTAAGTTGGAAGACTGATATTCTGCTACTTCAACACTTACTATAAAGCTACAGTAATCAAATGGTGTGATATTGGCAGAAGAAGAGACAAATAGATCAATGGAATAGAACAGAGAGGCCAGAAATAGAACCCCATAAATAAAGTCAACAGATCTTTGACAAAGGAGCTAAGACAATAAAATGGAACAATAGTCCTCAGATGGTGCCTGAACAATTGGACAAAATGAATGAAATGAAAGAATCTACACACAAGTCTTAACACCCTTCACAAAAATTAACTCAAACTACACCACAGGCTTAAATGTAAAATGCAAAACTATAAAACTCCTGAAAGATAAAATAGGGGAAAATCTAGATGACCTTGAATTTGGAGATGACTTTTTAGCTGCAATACCAAAGGCACGATCCATAAAAAAAGAATTGATACGCTAGACTTCATTAAATTTTAAAATTTCTACTTAACGAAAGTGTCAAGAGAAAGAAAAGCAAGCCACAGACTGTGAGAAAATACTTGCAAAAGACAGATCTGAAAAGAATTGATACGCTAGACTTCATTAAATTTTAAAATTTCTACTTTACAAAAGTGTCAAGAGAAAGAAAAGCAAGCCACAGACTGTGAGAAAATACTTGCAAAAGACAGATCTGAAAAAAAAAAAACAGATCTGTTTTCCAAAATATAAAAAGAACTCTTAGAAAACAAAGAAAACAAACAATACAACTAAAAAATGGGCCGGATTCATTAACAGACCCCTCACAATAAAAGATATACAGATGACAAATAAGCATGTGAAAAGATGTTCCATGTCATATGTCATCAACAATGAGATATCACTGTGTATAGGATGGCCAAACTCCGAAACAGTGACATCACCAAATGCTGGTGATGATGTGGAGCAGCAGGAACTCTCATTCATTGTTAGTAGGAATGCAAAATGGTACAGCTACTTTGGAAGACAGTTTGGTGGTTTCTCACCAAACTAAACATATTTTACTATATTATCCAAGAATTGCACTCCTTAGTATTTACCCAAAGGACTTGAAAACTTATGTTTACACAAAAAGTTGCACATGGATATTTATAGCAGCTTTATTATAATTCCCAAAACCTAGAAGCAACCAAGATGTACTTCAGTAGATGAATGGATAAATAAACTCTGGTACAGCTTGGCCATAAAATATTGATCAGTACTAAAAAGAAATGAGTGATCAGTCCATCAGAAGATATGGAGAAAACTTAGATGTATGTTAGTTATATCCTCATATAACTCATTGACTATATGCTAAGTAAATGTAAACAGTTTCTAATAACTCTTAGGTAAGTGAAAGAAGCCAATCTGAAAAGGCTATATAGTATGTGTTTCCAAACACACGACATTCTGGAAAAGGTAAAACTATAGAGACTGTAAAAGGTCAGCAGTTGCCAGGTTTAAGGGGGTGAGAGGGATGAATAGAGCACAGAAGATTTTTAGGGCAATGAAACTGCTCTGTATGATACTATGATGGTGGACACATGTCACTGTAAATTCATCTAAACCTATAGAATGTACAACACTGAGAGTGAACCATAATGGGAACTGTGAACTTTGGGTAATTATGATGTGTCAGTGTGGGTTTATTGATTTTAATATATGTGCGTGCACCCCAATGTTCATTGCAGTGATGTTTACAATAGCCAAGACATGGAAACAACCTAAACATCCATCGACAGAAGGATGGATAAAGAAGATATGGTACGTACATACAATGGAATATTGCTCAGCCATTAATAAGAATGAAATAATGCCATTTGCTGCAACATGGATGGACCTAGAGATTGTCACACTGAGTGAAGTAAGTCAGACGGAGAAAGAGAAATATCATATGATATTGCTTATATAGGGAATCTAAAAAAAAAAAAGATACAAATGAACTTATATATGAAATAGAAACAGACTCACACACCTAAGGAATGAACTTATGGTTACCAGCAGGGAAGGGTAAGGGGGAGGGATAGTTAGGGAGTTTGGGATTGATATGTGTACACTGCTATATTTAAAATGGATAACCAACAAGGACCTACTATATAGCACAGGGAACTCTACTCAGTATTATGTAACAACCTAATTGGGAAAAGAATTTAAAAAAGAATAGATACATGTATATGTATAACTGAATCATTGTTATACAACTGAAACTAACACAACACTGTTAATCAACTATACTCCAGTATAAAATAAAAAGTAAAAAAGATTATAGCAAATGTGCCCTCTGCTGGAGGATCTTGATAATGGGGGAGGCTATACCGGTGTGGGGCGGGTTATAGGAAATCTCTGTACTTTCCTCTCAATTGTGCTGTGAACCTAAAACTGCTCTAAAATATAAAGTCTATTAAAAATAGATTCCTGCAGCCATATAAGCATAAAATCAATTTGATGTCTGGTTTTAAACCATTTTTACACATTGATTTATACTCGAGATATTTCAGCAAACTGTGGAATAAAGGGGGATCAGGATAACAGGATGTTTTCATATACAGCCATCTCTCAGTGTCCATGGGGAATCGGTTCCAGTAACCCCACTGTACATCAAAATCTGCAGATGCTCAATTCCTTTATATAAAATGACACAGTACAGTTGGCCCTCCTTATCCATGGGTTTCAGGTTTTACATCCACCAGACTCAACCAATTTGGGATGGAAATTTTGATTTGTGGCTGGTTGAATCCATGGATATGAAACCTGCCAAAAAAGAGGACTGTATATTTATTGAAAAAAATCCATGTATAAGGGCACCAACACAATTCAAATCCATGTAGGTCAAGGGTCAGCTGTACCTATAATTCCCCTTGGCTACAAAAACAGAACTAAAGTGGATATAAAATGAAAAAAATCTATAAAATTTACTACTGGGATCACATACAAAATAAATATTATCTGTGATTAGGAAATGAATTGAAAATACAAAATTATAGGCAGACCTGGAGCTACTGGATTGGATTGATAAGCCCTGGGACTGCATCAGTCAGTGTTCAAGCAGAGTAAAGATCAGAAGTAATTTGCCAAGGAGGTTGGGGAAATAGATCAGACCTCAAAGTTTGAAGGCAATATCAGAAGGAGAATTAGCCTTGCTTAAGGAAGATACTAAAAATACAACTACAAAAGCTGGAAAATAAAATCAATATCAAATAGCTCTGGAAGAACTTCAGTGTATTGAGGGAGATGGGGGAAGAGACAGGCTTTTTTTCAGAACAAAGATCTAAGCTAAAATCTCTAATGGCTCTTGACTGTATTAGTGAAAGCCCTCAGCAAAAGAGCAGTCACTTCAAATTGCCATTCAGAAGCAGACACACACACACACACACACACACACACACACACACACACACACACACACAGAGAGATGAAGAGGGGGTGAGTAAAATGTTCCTAAACCAAGCGTTGTTACTGTTGTTGATATGAAAGGTAAATCAAGTCATTTCAAAAGGTTTGACTACCCTGGAAAGAAAGTCCTGTTAAAGTAAGAATTTTTTATCAGTTCCTCAAGCTACTAAATTCACTTTGTTAATGTCATCAATTGATTACTATAGTCTACAGAAGACAAAATCGTTTATTCCATATCCTATTAGCCAAAGGGTGAATAAAATATTTAGATTTTGTTTTGGAGGTACTGGAGAAAATGTGTAAAGTTAGTAAAATTCAAAATGAAGGCTCATAATCTCTGGATATTTGAAGCTTCTGGTGATTATACATTGTTATGCACTGTTCTAGGTTTTTCCCCTTACCCTTCTATTTTCTATTTCTGCATATTTTTGTTTTCTCAAGTCATTTTCTCTTTTCTGCTCTTCTTAGGGAGAAAAACGGTATCCTCCCATAAAAAATTGAATAGCAATTAGGCTGTGGACCCCACCTTCCTTCTCCAGCTGCCTAAATGATCTTCAACCTCTTATCTACTTTCTACCTCTATTGTCAATAGACAGAAATCTCTACGATCTTAAAACAACTAAATGAAATGAAAACTTTTTGCTTTTTGAGAAAAAAAATTCCTTCGAAATGTTTCAAAATACTAATCTAAACTCATCATCTCCAGATCCTCACCTCAGACTCTCAACCTGGTAATAGTTTACATATCTTAGAATCCTTGATGTGCTTCTGCTAACTTGGCCTGATATTGAACAAGAACCATCCCTTATAGCTGTTGAAGTTTCATATTGGGTCATATCAATGTAATTCTGTGCCACTTCTGGATAAAATATCTGCTTCCATTATCTTTTCATATTATAATGTCAATTTACGTGCATATCTATCAACGTACTAACATACTTTCACTAAGAACAATTTAGAATTACTGTGGAACACTTTGTGACATGAAGAAAATTATTTGAAAGGCACAACCGAACAAGAAGAAAATAACATCTTGATTATCCAATGTTCTACAATTTAAAAATACTATGAGACTTTTGAATGTGATGTGAAATCTAGAATCACCTCCCTCAAACTCTCTAGCTAAAACTATTAAAAATGTGAGAAACTTAATACTTCCTTAGTGTGGAAATAATATTTCCAAATCTCATTCCACATGTTTATTTTTTTTTTTCCCTCTTTACATTTCCCTTCTGTTCCTTCCCCTAAAGTGTTCATACTACTTCAATATCCCTTAAAACTACCATCTTCTAATTAAAAGGACCCACATGTTTCCTAATTTAAAAACTTTAAACCCTAATTGTGTTTAATTCTCTGTGCTATGGTTAAGGACTTCCTAAGTCTCAGGGTGGAAAAGGAAATTTTGTTGAAGAATTCAGTCCTGTCCTGGACATATACACTCCAGGCCTCCTTTATCTTTTCAAATCAATCACTTTTTTTGGTGTAGGTAGAAAAACTTGTCAGTATTATATATAAGAAGGTCACCAGAAGTGTCATTGTTCCATTCTATCCAAAAAGACAAAAGGAACTGGAAGCCTCTGACAGATTATGAAAAGACTTCAAGGGGGACAATGACACTCAATTTCCAATGGTATCTGTAAAACTGCAAGGAGAACTAGTGAGAACAATCTTTAGTAATAGAAGCTCAGAAACAATCTTTTAATAGAACAGGGCCTATTTGTCCAATATAATTCCTTCCATGGTCCCTTTACTACTCCCTCAGAATTATATAACACCCTTCAGACCTTCCTGCTGACTGAACCACTGATTATAACATTCTTTCTATCTGGCCATAGGCAGCTTTCATTTATATTCCTTTTTGGCCCTTTTCTTACTGTCTCTCTCATTCTCGGAAAACTTTGGAGATGAACTCATCAAAAGCCTTTTTCTCTCATTATGTGTGTACTCAAGTTATATCTTGTCCAGGTCTAATACAACATAAACTTTGACAGAAAGAGCAAAAGTTAAACTTCAATGATTAACATATGTTGGCACCTTGTTTTATCTTGCTAAAAGCTGCAGCTTAAAGAAAAACAAAGTTTTCACTGACAGTTTCATAATGACTTTTATTACTGGCTTTAAAAATAAAGAACTGTTTGGCTATCAAAGCTGTGGAATAATATTTTTTTAATTTTAACAATTTGGTTTATAATTACATAGATTTATAGACTGTATTAGAAAAGAAGCCCATGTGATTTTCCTGATAAATAGATAACTCCTCAGACAAATTAGAATGAATTAATAACTGACTTTAAAATCATATATATGGTGAAGTAAGCTTCTACTGCAGCACCTCTCTCACAGTAGGCAACTGTGAGCTCCAGAGAGCACACAGAAGTTAGCTTCTAAATGCGCTGAAGAGAGACCAGAAGCAGATGATTCTGGGTCTGTATTTGGAGGAGGAGAGTGGCAGTGGGTGTATTTCACATTTCTGCCTTCTGGACTGAAGCCAGGCTCCTTTTGGATTAAGGCCAGACCCCAGTTGGATAATGAGAGACTGCTGGAACTCTAACTGGCCTGAGGAAGTAAACACAATACTAGACAACCAAACTTCTTGTAGAGGTAGGGAGAATCATAAAAAGACCAGAACTAAAGAGAAGGTGTTCAAAATCTGTATATAAACTCTTCCTTAATCTCCAAGCAAATCAGAGTCATACACTAGTAGGTAATACTCTAAGCAGCCCAGTTAGAGATAGAACAGAATTGAGATTTAAGCTAATACCCAAATGCCTGAGTTTACAGTTTGAGTCCAACTAATTTAATGCCTGCCTACTGAAATAAATAAGTCAACACTCTTCCAAAGAATACAACAGAATCCAGAGTCTTCACAGCATAACATTTACATTACATTTCTATATAATTAAAAATATCTTCTTCCCCAAGAACCCTGATCTTGGTCGATTGACTAATAAGTGTTCAGTCCATCTTGATTTACTAATACATATTAATGAGGTATGTTCACAAACAAAGCTTTAACTCAAAGGTAGATTTTATTATTTAAACAGTGGAAGATTCAGAGAGGAAAGCAGTGGACATTATTTTCAGGATTGGCAGAGTCCTCTATGTTTAAAAACTTCTTTCAAAAATGGCATAGATTTAGCTTTTGCCCGTGAAAAGATTTGGCCATCTTTATTTTCTATAAAATGTGTGTGATTCTCCTTTCCAGAAATATATATATATCTTAACTTAAAGGACTGAAAATGTTCAGGATTTTAATATTATTTTCCCAAAATTGATCTCTCATAAAGTACCACAGATTATGTTCCTTTTCATACTAATTTTCATCTTAAACTATGATAAAAATAATAATCCAACAGGAAAATTTTTCAACAAGTAGAGAACTTTTGTAATACCATGAAAGACTGGGTTCTCTTATTTCTGACACAAATAATTTGTCTTATTAGCTATAGCTGATTCTAAGTAATAATTCATTAAAAATTATGCATTCTTCGTGGGGGGAAAAGAAGTACAATCAACACTATCTTTAGTAAGAGAATTCCAGAAGTGAAATATATTTTATCTTTCTGATGTTGGAATTTCAACAGATTAAACAGTAATTAAAAATCAAAAATAGGGCTTCCCTGGTGGCGCAGTGGTTGAGAGTCCGCCTGCCGATGCAGGGGACACGGGTTCGTGCCCCGGTCCGGGAAGATCCCACATGCCGCAGAGCGGCTGGGCCCGTGAGCCATGGCCGCTGAGCCTGCGCGTCCGGAGCCTGTGCTCTGCAACGGGAGAGGCCACAGCAGTGAGAGGCCCTCATACCGCAAAAAAAAAAAAAAAAAAAAAAAAAAAAAAAAAAAAAAAATCAAAAATAATGTTTAAATACAGAGAGAGTCATACATTATAATTACTGTCTATTTTGCAAATAGAATTTGTGACAAGCTTATTCTGGTATATTTATTTGGTATATTTGAGTGTAGACTAAGGTTTAAAAGTGGTCAATAAAAGAATCCAGAATATAAGATTTCTGACAGAGCTATGAAGAAGCTGAATGGGGAAGACTTGAACTATGAGGAGACTGAAGGTAACATGAACAGAAATTAATGAATTGTTGACAACAATATTTAAACTTACTAAAGAGCCAAAGCAATAAGTACATTTGTTAATTGCCATATCTAGCAGTTCAGTAATGGAAATTCTCACTTGAGTTGAGTTAATTCAGTACAAAGAGACCTGAAAATATCAATTAGCTATTTACAAATCTGATGAGGACACAAACTTGTATTTCACTAAGGTACTTGAAAGCTCAACTATTAAAAAATTTATTAATTCTCCATTTAATAATTAATGACCTTCTCCTGTTGGTCAAGGTAGGCACTCTGTTTGGTGCTGGGGACACGAAGGTGAACAAACTGACATATTCCGTACATTCACTCACAGGGCTTTTAATGGGGAGGAAGGCTAAGGAAAAGGCAGGCATGTGATTTCAGTAGTGAATGTATTACTACAAATTAAGGAAAGCAATGCCATTTGTAGGAAGCAAACGTGGAACAAGAATCAGTCAGGGGGAGTCAGGGAAGGCAACTCTGAGACAAAGACAGGAGCTCAGACCTGGTGGATGATGAGCAATTAACTAAAAAAAAAAGACAGGGGGGCTTCCCTGGTGGCGCAGTGTTTGGGCGTCCGCCTGCCGATGCAGGGGACATGAGTTCGTGCCCCGGTTCGGGAGGATCCCGTGTGCCGCGGAGCGGCTGGGCCCGTGAGCCATGGCTGCTGGGCCTGCGCTTCCGGAGCCTGTGCTCCGCAACGGGAGAGGCCACAACAGTGAGAGGCCTGCGTACAAAAAAAAAAAAAAAAAAAAAGACTGGAAAGAGATGGCAGGAATTCAAGGATCCCAGATATCTTTCTAAGCACAGCAATTGCCACTGCTATATGGAAACCCTCCCTGTTATAATTGATAAAGTTAATCATTCCCTTTAGTTGTGTAACAGCTGATCCATTTCTACTGCTTCACTTTTCACACTGTATAATAATGATGTTCGGCATATTTTTTACCTCACTGAACTAAGCTCTTTAAAGGCAGAGTCCATATGAAGGAACTTTATTTGCAAATTTACAGAAACAAATCACTACATTTTAAAATTTTTGCAAGAGGTAAACTAGCAGTTTGGGAGATAGCACTGGGCCTTTCGTAGTATAATTATTACCTTTCTTGATGCTTCGTTTGATCAATATATATTAGTTTTGCATGATTTATATGTATTTATGTCTATTTTATGAAGATTGCTATGATATGCAATAAACACTAGAAATGCACTCTTGGAAAAATACACACACACATATGCACAATCACATGCACACAGGACATGCAAAGACACACACACCTTGGCATGCTAATTCCCATGATAATTCTTGACCTAGATCAAACTCTGATTTGCAAATGCACACTTCTATTATATTTGAATAAATACTAACATTGATCTAAGTCAACCACATCCAAAACATACCATTTCATTGCATAATTAACATTATGTTGACAGTTACATAATGTTATATGTAAAATTATGTAACTGTCAGCATAATGTTAATTATGTAAGATTATCCAGAAATATTCTGGATTCTTTTATTGACCATTTTTAAACCTTAATTAATTAACATAATTAAAAATTACCATCTGGTTTTGAGAAAACTTCATTTTCCTTACTGCAGTTAACTCCTCACTATTCTTCCTATTTCTACCCACTTCCCTCCTACAGACTATTTTCAAGATCAAATATACACAAACTGCTACTTCCTATTTCTGTCTTCATTGTCTTGTCTCTGTCCACACTCAAAGCATCACAGTATATGTTAAGAGTTACATAGAAGGAAATGAGGCTCATGTAGAATACATAAAACATTTTAAAAAGCAGTAATTTGTACAGTCATGCTAAGATGCTTTTAAACAAAAAAAACCAATTCATTAAGAAATTAAAGTGCATTTTAGATGCAGAGATAGTCGACATATTGGGAGTGCTGACTTTTCTGCCCTGTTCAGAGAACAACGTCCTGAGGGAACTGGGCAAAGCATGTGTGAGTTTTCATGGGAGTGGGGGTGTCTAGGGAATGAAATGCTTACTTCTCAGGCTATGGACTTAGGAATGTTGGTGATGAGGACCAGGCCCAGCAACAGAGTCTGGATCTACATGTCTTCTTATATGGAACAAACTATGATAGCAGATTTTTAAAACACTGAATGAATCCAAATTTATGCTATTTATACAATATTTATTCCTATCATTTCAGCACCTTTAGTCCCCTGGGTGATAAAAATGTCCTTAAAATAAGGCCCCACCTTTCAGCATTCTAAAACATATGACTCTCCATAATCACTTCAGTAACAACATCATTTCATTGCAGTCATAAAACAAACCACCCAAGGATAGGTTGTAATAGAAAGTAGAATATTTCATCTTACTTAACTGCATATACACTGAACTCTGAGAAAGTACATGTCAAAAATATAGAGATGATTTATTGAAGTCCACCTGAGGTGGCTATCAAAAAGCAATATGCAACAGAAATGTGAGACTCCACAAAAAAATGTTTACCTTACATAACATATAATGATTAATAAAAGATTGAAAACTGCATAGCTTTATATCAGGCAGGTCCAGGGAAGAGAAACGTTACTGGGGTCCTGAGGACTTTGTAAATCCTCAGTTAGCCCAAGGGGGTCCTGTCCATTAGAAGAGGGGAAGAAATACCTCTGCCTGTTCCATTTAACTTTGCCTCCATCATCATGGGTATCTGCCTCAAATGTTTTGGGAACTTTACAGATCAAAGCTCAGAACTATTCCTCACTTCTCTTTTAAACAAGAAGACCTCTACTCATTATCCCAGCATCTCATATTTAAGTGATTCTCTAATTTCAGAGAGATATTGATAAATCAATTAATATATTTGAACAAAATGGAAACTGCCATAGGTAGTTTCTTGCAACCAGTCAGATACACACTTAGACTGTTAGATGACATGTATGAACCAACCAGGCACTGTGAGGTGAGCACAGCCTTCTCAAAGCCATCTGCCTCTCCCTCTGACTATCCCTGCACTGAGCAGGCAGTGAAGACTCCCCAAGGAAAGAAGAAAGTAAAGAGTCCTCAAAACCAGGTATCTGCCATTCCCCTGCTCAAAATCATCCACGGGTTTCCTACACCATTCAGGAAATAATCCTTACCTCTTTCTAAGTTAGATGGCCTTGCAAAGTATCAACTCTAACCACATCTGCCTTCTTAGTTTTCTTGACACAGGAAATCTCCAAGCTCAGTCCCTCCCCCAGAACTTTGCACTTCCTCCTACCCCTGCCTGGGGGAAGGTTTTTCCTTTAGATTTCTTTATGTGTCTCCCTCATTTCAATCATGCATATACTCAAATACTTCTTTCTCAGAGAAGGCTTCCTTGACCCTCTTCTCTACAGTAGTCTCTCACTCCCCACCATTGTGACTTTCTATTTCCTATTGCTTTACCTACCTTTAACTTTAGTCAAGGCAATTATCACCCATTAATATTATAGTCACCATACAGTTGTCTGTTGTTTATCCTTGATGTAGAATATGAATCTAGGGCAAGGGTTCCTATTGATGATATATCTCAAATTCCAGGCACTAAGAACAATGTCTGGCACATAGTAGATATTTAATAATATTTCTGAATTAACTAATAGTTGAAACATATGCTGAAAAGTATGAGGGTATTTTTTTCTCCATTTACCTTATAGTACTATATTTAGACTAACCTGTTTCAAATTTCATATTCCATGAGATGTGACTATTTTCTGAAATTTCCATCTGTTTACAAAATAGTATTTGGGAGAATAGACACATCTGTCCATTATTAGCCCAGGCCCATCTTGTTCTGGATATGATTTCCTATTAAAAAATCAGTTCTGATTTACAGGATATTGGTTCAAGATGGCGGAGTAGAAGGGCATGTGCTCACTCCCTCTAGCAACAGCACTGGAATCACAACTAACTGCTGAACAATCATTGACAGGAAGACACTGGAACTCACCAAAAAAGATACTCCACATCCAAAGACAAAGGAGAAGCCACAATGAGTTGGTAGGAGGGGCACAATCACAATAAAATCAAATCCAATAACAAATGGGTGAGTGACTGACAAACTTGAGAACAATCATACCACAGAAGTCCACCCACTGGAGTGAAGGTTCTGAGCCCCACATCAGGCTTCCCAAGCTGGGAGTCTGGCAATGGGAGGAAGAATTCCCAGAGAATCAGACTTTGAAGGCTAGCAACATTTGACTGCAGGACTTTGATAGGACTGGGGGAAACAGAGACTCCACTCTTGGAGGTCACACAAAAAGTAGTGTGCACATCAGGACCCAGGGAGAAGGAGCAGTGACCCCATAGGAAAGTGAAAAGGACCAGACCTACTTGCTAGTACTGGAAGAACTCCTGAAGAGTTAGGGGTTGGCTGTGCCTCACTGCAGGAAAAGGACACTGGCAGCAGAAGGTCTGGAACATACTCCTTGGTGTGAGCCCTCCCACAGTTTGCCATTAGCCCCACCAAACAGCCGGTAGGATCCAGTGCTGGGTTGCCTCAGGCCAAACAACCAACAGGGAGGGAACTCAGCCTCATCCATCAGCAGACAAGTGGATTAAAGTTTTCTGAGCTTTCCACCAGAGTAGCACCCAGCTCTACCCATCACCAGTCCCTCCCATCAGGAAGCTTGCACAAGCCTTTTAGATAGCCTTATCCACCAGAGGGCAGACAGCAGAAGCAAGAAGAACTACAATCCTGCAGCCTGTGGAATGAAAACCACATTCACAGAAAGACAGACAAAATGAAAAGGCAGAGGACTAAGTACCAGATGAAGGAACAAGATAAAACCCCAGAAAAACAACTAAATGAAGTGGAGATAGGGAACCTTCCAGAAAAAGAATTCAGAATAATGATAGTGAAGATGATCCAGGACCTCAGAAAAAGAAGGGAGGCAAAGATTCAGAAGATGCAAGAACTATTTAATAAAGACCTAGAAGACTTAAAGAACAAAGAGAGATGAGCAATACAATAACTGAAATGAAAAATACACTAGAAGGAATCAACAGCAGAATAACTCAGGCAGAAGAACAGAAAAGTGACCTGGAAGACAGAATGGTGGAATTCACTGCCATGGAAGAGAATAAAGAAAAAAGAATGAGAAGAAATGAAGACAGCCTAAGAGACCTCTGGGACAACATTAAACATACCTACAGTCACATAATAGGCATCCCAGAGGAGAAGAGAGAGAGAAAGGACCCCAAAAAAATATTTGAAGAGATTATAGTTGAAAATTTCCCTAACATGGGAAAGGAAATAGCTACCTAAGTCCAGGAATCACAGAGTCCCAGGCAGGATAAACCCAAGGAGAAACATGCTGAGGTTATTGTAATCAAATTGACAAAAATTAAAGACAAAGAAAAATTATTAAAGGCAAAAAGGGGAAAAACTACAAATAATTTACAAGGGAACTCCCATAAGGTTAACAGCTGATAAACAACTCTATGCCAATAAAATGGACAACCAGGAAGAAACGGACAAATTCTTAAAAAGGTATAATCTTCCAAGACTGAACCATGAAGAAATAGAAGATATGAACAGATTAGTCACAAGTAATGAAATTGAAACTGTATTTAGAATCTTCCAAAAAACAAAAGCCCAGGACCGGATGGCTTCACAGGTGAATTCTATCAAACATTTAGAGAAGAGCTAACACCCATCCTTCTCAAACTCTTCCAAAAAACTTGAGAGGAAGGAATATTCCCAACCTCATTCTATGAGGCCACCATCACACTAATACCAAAACCAGACAAAGATACTACAAAAAAGAAAATTACAGACCAATATCACTGATGAATATAGATGCAAAAATCCTCAGCAAAATACTAGCAAACAGAATCCAACAACACATTAAAAGGATCATACAGTAGGATCAAGTGGGATTTATCCCAGGGATGCAAGGATTCTTCAATATATGCAAATCAATCAATGTGATACACAATATTAACAAACTGAAGAATAAAAACCATATGATCTGGCTTCCCTGGTGGTGCAGTGGTTGAGAGTCCACTTGCCAATACAGGGGACACGGGTTCATGCCCTGGTCCGGGAAGATCCCACATGCTGCAGAGCAGCTGGGCCAGTGAGCCATGGCTGCTGAGCCTGCACGTCCGGAGCCTGTGCTCTGCAACAGGAGGGGCCACAAAAGTGAGAGGCCCGTGTACCGCCAAGGAAAACCAAAAAAACCCAAAAAAAAGCCCATATGATCATCTCAATAGATGCAGAAAAATCTTCTGACAAAATTCAACACCCATTTATAATAAATACTCTCCAGAAAGTGGGCACAGAAGAAACCTACCTCAACATAATAAAGGTCATATATGACAAACCCACAGCCAACATCATTCTCAAGGATGTCCTTTCTTGCCACTATTATTCAACATAGTTTTGGAAGTCCTAGCCACAGCAATCAGAGAAGAAATAAGAGGAATACCAATTGGAAGAGAAGAAGTAAAACTGTCACTGTTTGCAGATGACATGATACTATACATAGAAAATCCTAAAGATGCCACCAGAAAACTACTAGAGCTTATCAATGAATTTGATAAAGTTGTATGACACAAAATCAATGCACAGAAATATCTTGCATTCCTATAAACTAAATATGAAAGATCAGAAAGAGAAAAAAAGGAAACAATCCCATTTACCACTGCAACAAAAAGAATAAAATACCTAAGAATAAACCTACCTAGGAGACAAAAGACTTGTATGTAGAAACTACAAGACATCAATGAAAGAAAACAAAGACGACACAAACAGATGGAGAGATATACGATATTCATGGATTGGAAGAATCAATATTGTGAAAATGACTATCTTACCCAAAGCAATCTACAGATTCCATGCAATCCCTGTCAAATTACCAATGGCATTTTTTACAGAACTAGAACAAAAAATCTTAAAATTTGTATGGAGACACAAAAGACCCCGAATAGCCAAAGCAATCTTGAGAAAGAAAAATGGAGCTGGAGGAATCAGGTTCCCTGACTTCAAACTATACTACAAAGCTACAGTCATCAAGACAGCATAGTACTGGGACAAAAACAGAAATATAGATCAATGGCATAGGATAAGAAGCCCAGAGATAAACCCACACCCATATGGTCACCTAATTTATGACAAAGGAGGAAAGAACATACAATGGAGAAAACACAGGCTCTTCAATAAGTGGTGCTGGGGAAACTGGATAGCTACATGTAAAAGAATGAAATTAGAACACTCTTTAACACCATACACAAAAATAAAATGGATTAAAGACCTAAGTCTCAGACCAGACACTATAAAACTCTTAGAGGAAAACATAGGAAGAACACTCTTTGATGTAAATCACAGCAAGATCTTTTTTGACCCACCTCTTAGAGTAATGGGAGTAAAAACAAAAATAAACAAATAGAACCTAATGAAACTTAAAAAGCTTTTGCACAGCAAAGGAAACTATAAACAAGACGAAACGACAACCCTCAGAATGGGAGAAAATATTTACAAACGAATCAATGGACAAAGGATTAATCTCCAAAATATATAAATAACTCATGCAGCTCAATATTAAAAAAATACAGCCCAATCAAAAAAAGGGGAGAAGACCTCAATAGACATTTCTCCAGAAAAGATATACATATGGCTAAGAGGCACATGAAAAGCTGCTCAACATCACTAATTATTAGAGAAATGCAAATCAAAACTAGTATGAGGTACCACCTCATACCAGTCAGAATGGGCATCATCAGAAAATGTACAAACAACAAATGCTGGAGATGGTGTGGAGAAAAGGGAACCCTCTTGCACTGTTGGTGGGAATGTAAATTGATACAGCCATTATGGAGAACAGTATGCAGGTTCCTTTAAAAAGTAAAAAAAAAAAAAAAATAGAATTATCATATGACCCAGCAATCGCACTACTGGGCATATACCCAGAGAAAACCATAATTCAAAAAGACACATGCACCTCAGTGTTCACTGCAGCACTGTTTATAATAGCCAGGTCATGGAAGCAACCTAAATGCCCATCTACAGATGAATGGATAAAGAAGATGTGGTACATATATACAGTATTACTCAGCCATAATAAGGAATGAACTTGAGTCATTTGTAGAGACATGGATGGACCTAGAGACTGACATACAGAGGAAGTAAGTCAGAAAGAGAAAAACAAATATCGTATATTAATGCATGTATATGGAATCTAGAAAACTGGTAGAGATGAACTGGTTTCCAAGGCAGAAATAGAGATACAGATGTAGAGAACAAACATATGGACATCAAAAGGGAAAGTGGGGGGGGGGGAGGGGGTGTGTGGTAGTGGGATGAATTGGGAAATTGGAATTGACATATATGCACTAACAGATATAAAATAGATAACTAATAAGAGCCTGCTGTATAAAACAAATTAAATTAAAAAAAATCAGTTCCAATAAAAGGTACTACAACTTCTCAAATTATTTTTTGATAGTTTTGCAAAATTGAAATGTTAGAATTACAGAGAGGAATGCAGATAATAAACTAAACTACAATTTTGAATGACAATGAAATAGACAATAACCTGATATACCAATTATTAGCACAGCGAGTCTTTAAATTGCTATTTTTAAGATACTACCTGGTTATCATAATCAACATATAGTTACCTACTTAGTGTTTTTACGCTTAAGATACACTGCTAGACACTGTGTCAAGAACAAAAGTGCTTAACAGTTTGCAATTAAATTGTGAATATAAGACATATATGAAGACAGTGAAAATACAGAAATTTCAAACATACATGATAATTGGAAAAAAAATATACCAGAATGGGGTCAAGAGACAGAAAATCACTATTGGCTGAGATAGTCAATGGTAAGTGGAATAAGAAGCAAACTGAAAACCATCCATGATTTAGGAAATAGATGAAAAAAGAGTAATTCATTGAGGAGAAAAAGGGAGGGAAGATCATGTACAGTTCAGAAAACAGAAAGTATGCACAGCCCTGTAACAAAGGGAAGTGTTTCTGCAGCATGAGAGAAAGAGAGATACATCTTCACAAGAAAGTTTGGCCACACTGCTAAAGTGGCCAGTATAAAGTTATGCATCAGAAAACATTTTTCAAAAATGTTCTAAAAGTGAAACTGTAAGTAGTATTTAACCTTGCATAAAAAGAACCAAATTCTTTTACAGATTTTCTTATAAAATTAACTTTATTTAGATAGTTTTCATAGCATTTGAATATATATTTGTCACCTCTGATAGGACCTTTTCTCCTTAATACTTAACATATTTAAAGAAAACATTTGTGCTTTTCTTATCATGGACTTTATAGTTTCAGGCAAAAGTGGCATTAAAAAGCTAGAAATGATTTATGAACTACTTTGTCTTAGTCATTACTTAGAAAAATTTTTAAATTTTAATATAAGTATAAAAATATTTCCAAAAACTTTCCAAAGCTATCATGCCTTCAGCAAGGAGAAGAAAAATATTCCTTGTAGTGTAAAATATCCTTGGCATACTATGTTATTTGCAGTCTGAGACATACTATTGTTCTCTGACATCAAACACAACAACATTCCAGAGGCAGAATTCTGTTCCCCTATCTTCAGCATCAAATTGAAATCTAATCCCATAACTGAATGCCAGGTCAAGACTTGGCTACCATTCTGAAAACCTAGTGGTTTAGGTCCCACACTTTGCTGAATTCATATACTCAGTTGATGTAGATTGGGGCATGACTCTAAAATATAGGACACAAATCTACTACTTTATCATATTGGATTTTAAAAGATCTGTTTTAAAATTTATCGTGTCAGTAAACTTCAACTATTGTCTTACACAAAAAAGAAAAAAAAACAATAATTCTGACATTCAGAATACTAGTTAATAGTATTGAGACTGGAATTCCTTATTAGAAGAACAGCCAACCTCCGTTGGAACGTGCATTCTTAATGAGAATGCTTGCAGTACCTGGATTATAGTTTGAACAATAAAATATACACCATATATTACACTGTTTGCTGACATATTTTAAAGTAAATTATAGGTATCAGTATAAAAATTATACATATCTTTCAGAGTAAATACCAGCGCCTGTACTCACAGGTACATATTAAATAGTGATAATTATTCTAGTAAAAAAAAATTGTCCATTTCTAGATGCAAACACTAGAAAGGCTAGGATGGTCCGACCTTCCCTTTGTAAAGTGCTTATTTCTTAGGATAAAGACTAAACAGTTTTGGAGCTTCCCTGGTGGCGCAGTGGTTGTGAGTCCGCCTGCCAATGCAGGGGATACGGGTTCGTGCCCTGGTCTGGGAAGGTCCCACGTGCCGTGGAGCGCCTGGGCCCGTGGGCCATGGCTGCTGACCCTGCGCGTCCGGAGCCTGTGTTCAGTAACGAGAGAGGCCACAGCAGTGAGAGGCCCGCGTACCAAAAAAAAAAAAAAAAAGACTAAAAAGTTTTATAAATGAGTATATTTCAAAGTTATATGGGAATAGAGATTTGGAGATTTAGAAGTTGAGGTGATGGAGAGACAGATTCATGGAACAGTAGAATTTAGGTGTACTTGGAGGGAAGAGCAGGCAGAGATGAAGGGTAAAAGTAATTTTTTTTTTTTTAACACAGAGAGAATGAAAGCAAAGAATAAAGTCACAGAGAATAGATCATTCATTCATTTGCTTATTCAAATGTTTTTGAGCGTCATGCACTATGTGCCAGCCACAGTGATGTGAAGAGAAGAATGCCTACTCTATGTAGTTTATGGTGGAGAAAACAGTTAAAATACAGCCACAAACATAACTTAAAATACATATTTGAAAATTCATAATTATCACTAAAACAAAAAAAAAATTAAGAGAGAGAGAGAATAATGTGGAACAGAGGCTAGTTTTTAGTTGGGTGATAATTTTAAATCTCTTACAGGAAATGGCATACAAACTATGACCTGAAGGAGGTATAGGATGCAACCTTGCAAAAGGGCAGGAAAAGGGTCCTTCACAGAGAGAGTAATTTCATAAAGGGGTCAATTCCTAAAGAGGATATGAGAATCCTTAATGTTAATGTATCTAATAAAAGAGCTTTAAGATGCATGATATAAATATTTAAGAAGATAAACTGATGGAACTGCAAAGAGAATTAAACAAATCCATAATTATAATGAGATCTCAACATCCCTCCCTAAATAATTGCTAGAGAAAAAAGAAAATACTAAGAATATAAAACCTTTAGCAACATTATCAAACAATTTGTTTAACTGATAATTATAGAACACTCAACTATAGCAATGTATGCTATTTACATGAACACAAACCATTTACCAAGATAGATCATATTCTAGTCCATAAAAAAGTCACAATAAATATAAAAAGATACACATATGCAAAGGATACTCATTGTACACAATGGAATTAAATTAGAAATCAATAACATAAAGATAAGCTAGAAATTCCCAAATATTTGCAAAGTAAATGATACACTTCTAGATAACCAGTGGGACAAAGAAGATATATAAATGAAAAGTAGAAAGTATTTTAAACTGAATGAAAAAGGAAACTAAGCACATCAAAATGTGTGGGATGTAACTAAAGCAGTACTAAGTAGGAACTTGATAGCACTGTATTATAAAAGAAGGTCTAAAATCCATGACATCAGTTTCTATCTTAAAAAAAAAAATTGGAAGAAGACCCCAGAAATACAAAGAAAGCAATTAAATTCAAACAATAATTATCTGAGTGGAAATTAATGAATAGAAAAAAGAAGAATAGAGAATAGTCAATGAGACAAAAAGATGGCTCTTAGATCAATAAATTGATGTACCTTTACTCAAGCTGTTTGAAAATAAAAACAGAAAAAGCAAAGTACCATTAACAGGAACAAGAAAGATGACATCAAGACACTCTACCGATATTATAGAATAAAAAATGTTATGAATGATTTAACTGGCAAATTTGATATCTTAACTATATAAATAATGTTGATAAAGATATTCCTTAAAAGTCTCAAACTACCAAAGCCCACTCAAGAAGAAATAATTTGAGTAGCCTTACAACTACCAAAATCTTCTCAAAAAGAAAACACCAGATAATAATAATGACTTTATTAGTGAATTCTTCCAAAAATGTAAGAAATATATGATTCTATACAAACTCTTCTTGAAAATTAAGAGTTTATTTTCTCTTATCTGTGAATAAAGAGAGTTTTCATAATCCCCAACTAAGTCTTTAGGTGAGCCTTACCATAGTACCAAAACCAGACACAGATATACTCAAAGAAAGGAAAACTCATAGACTGATATCCCTCAGAAATATGGACGCAAAAATTCTTAACTGGAATTTAAGTATGGTTTAACATTTAAAATCAATCAATGTTATTCACCACATTAGCAATCTGAAAATGTAAAACAAATGGTCATCTCAACAGATACAGAAATAGCATTAGAAAAGATCTGATATCCATTTCTGATTAAAAAATATCTGATATCCATTTCTGATTAAAAAATAACAAACTCTCACGAAACTATAAACAGAAGGGGATTTCCTAAACCTCATTCATGGCATATCTACAGTCACAGTGATAATTAATGGTGAAAGACAATGTTTTTTCATATAAAATTGAGAAGAAAACAAGGATGTTTATTCTCCCTATTCTACTTAACATCATTCTAGAGGTTCTGCACAATACAGTAGGCAAGAAAAAGAAGTAAAAGTCACCTAAACTGGAAAGTAAAAAAGAAAAACTCTCATTACTCACAGATTGCATGACTGTCTATGTAGAAAATCCTATGAAATCTATGAAAAGCAACTAGAACAAGTAAGTACACTCTGCAAGTTTGCAAGATACAGGAACAATATAAGAACTCAATTCTATTTCTATATGCTACTGATGAAACATCAGAAATTGAAATAAAAATACCATTTACAATAACATCAAATGTGAAATAAATACAATTATTTTAAGCATAACTTAAACTCTGAATTTTAAGAATATGTTTAGTTAAATACAAAAGAGCTGGTGTTGAGATAGTTTGAATGTTTCCAGAATTTCCATTTAGAATCTCCAGTTGACTTAAGTGGCTGCTGTCTTCTATCAGCCTTAGAGCTCTCAGTTTTTATTCCTATTTCTAAAATTTGAGCCATATTTTTTTCATGTATGTTCATAGAGCTCTATTTCTAACTCTATCCACCTATTTATCAGTTATACTAAGTGTTCAAATTTGATTTGTAAATGAATGAAAATGGACAGAGGCAAAGGTGAATTTCCTACATAATTTTACTAAGAGTTGAAGAGGATAAATCCTTGAATTAAATATCTGTATTTTTCAGTGAAAAGGTAGACCTGAGCGGAAATACACAGTAAGAAGAGAATTTGGATCAGAGACCCAAGGACTGACCTTCAGGTAGCCCTATTGCATAGGGCTGGCTCAAGTGTTATCTGGAGTAACACTGAGAGCAAGTTGTGGAGAAATAAAGACAATACCCAATCAGTTATTATTATGTTAGACATCTCCAGACTGTTCATAACTCAAGTAGTGGCTGACTTATATTTATTTTTATACAGGCTCACTTATATGTACTAAGACACTTTTGTCTTATAGTATGGATACCATGGAACTAAGTTAAGAAAAATAAATAATAAATTTCCGTATCTAGATATTTAATTTTACTTCTGCAAAACAGAGCATTCTACATCATGAAATATAAATCTTAATGGATGTCCTAGAGGCCTAACTTTTTATGCCTTTTTTGTAATTACTAAAATTAGTATTTCTAAAGTGATATTATCTAAAATACATCTTATAAATGACTGTGTTGTTTTTTAACATTGATTCAGTAGCTTAAGGTGCATTCCAAAGTTGCACCTGTGTAGGTGAACTTAAAATGCGTATTATTCAAGAATAGATTGTTGTAGCTTTTTCATAAAATTAGAGTTCAAAATGAAATTGTGTTTTATAAATGCACAAAAATCAAATGTGATTATTATAATAGAGAAGGAGAAAGATGCAAACTCAGTACTGTTTATCTCAGTGCTGAGATATTTTGCTGTTTGACATTAAATAATTTGTTATATAAATTGAGGTTAAATCTAATAATAAATAACTACCTGTCAGCTCTATCATACTAACAGCTTAATTTGAAATAACATTAATTGCTTTAATTTATATTACAAGAACATACTGAATGCTCAATTTTATTTCAGGTATACAAAAATGTACTGCTTATACTTCTCTAGTTCATAAGTCATAAAGTGTTTATGCTATTTCTAAATGTGTTTAATGTTGTTCCTCTCCTGAGCTACACTGATTACAGTGTAGAGATAAGAGTAGTTATCTCTGACATGCAGAAGATTCTCCTCTGCTTCTTTTTAGGGGTGTGGAGGAAGCAGACAGTTATACATCACCATTATGTCTACACTAGCAGTAAAATATCTCTTATGTGAATATGATATAGTATTTTACAATCAGACCAGCAGGAATTACTTTATGTTTTTACAAAGACAGTAGTCCTTATTTCAAAAGACAATAATTTCTTGCTTCAGCTGTGTTTAGCAGTTTAAATTTGACATCACTCTTTCCTTCATTTAAGTTCTGCTATATGTATATATTTTTTCAGGGTAAATTTTACTCTGTACTTCCTCCTACAGTAGTAAATAGAGTTGGCCCTAGATGTTTGCTTTAGCAGACAGTGTTTCAGATCATCTTCAGACACAGCAGATAATTTCCCTCTGACCCTGTCCTAAGGGTAAATGATACCACTTTTTAGAGTGGCTGTTGTTCACCAGAACTGTTGTTTATTTAGTAAATAACTTGCCTACTTCCATTCATGCCTATTATACAATAGGAAAAGAAAAAGATGTTTTCTCTCTCTGGCCACCATCCATCCCCCATCCTGTCCAATTGCACGTTATAAACACGGAAAGAGGAGAAACTGTTGTCATGGAAATCCATCCAGAGTTTCATTAACTTGCCTTTTATAAGGTATCATTTTATACCTGTGTTGAATTTGTATGTTGCCTTAAAGATACTAAGAACTGGAATGGAAACAGGAGTAGACCTTGACTGAGCAGGCACACTGTTTACTTACAAGAAGAATTACGCCATGTGCTTTTCTATAGTAATAGAAATAACGTGTAAATATTTTCCAAACCAAGAAATAATGCCTGAATTCAGTATTTATCCGTACCAAAATACTTGCATTTCTATAATCACAGGCCACCTGGTTATTCTTTGTACATTGTTCCCCTGTGTGAATGAAATTCACTGTATGTTCTCATGGCAAATTCCTGTTAATTACTTGAGAAACAGGTCAAACATTTTTTACTCTGGGAAGCTTCCTTGCCTTTTTCTTCCTGAAGAAAAGTTGGTCAATTTTTTTTTTTATTATTATAGCACGACAGTAGTTCCATTACATTCGCCAAACTCTAATATCTGCCCTGCCTCTTAGCACATAAGCAACTACTGGACAGGGAATATTTGTTATTCATCTTTGCTTCACTAGCACCCAACAGGAACCCAGAACGTGGTGGAGGCTCCATCTTGTTAACGAATAAATGAATGAATGAATGAATTCAGCATCACTGAGATAAAAGAACTGGATATTAAGTCAGATTCCATAAACACTATGAATGCTCACTAAATTATGTATTATAAGCCAGAGAAATTTTATTCAATATGCAATGAATAATAATTAATAATAATAAATATGCTCTATTACATGCCTGGCTCAGTGCTAACTAAATGCATTGTGTCACCTAATTACCAAACCTCATAAATATTAAATTAACGTCCATTTTATATACAAAGATATGCAGACTGAGAGGTTAAATAACTTAAGATATTTATGTAAATAAAAAAAGATATTTATGTAAAGGCAACAAAATCAAAAATAGACAAGTGGGAGGACTACGTTAAACCAAAACCTTCTGTACAGCAAAGGAAACTATCACCAAGTGAAAAGGCAACCTACCAAATGGGAGAAAATATTTACAAATCATTTATCTGACAAGGGGTTAATGTATAAAATATACAAAGAACCCATACTATGCAATAACAAAAAGAAAAAAAATCTAATTGAAAAATGGGAAGAGGATTTGAATAGACATTTTTCAAAAGGAGATATACAGATGACCAACAGGCACATGAAAAGAAGCACAGCATCACTAATCATCAGGGAAATGCAAATCAGAACAACAACCAGATGTCACCTCAGATGTGTTAGAATGGCTATTATCAAAAAGACAATAAATAACAAGTATTGACAAGGTTGTAGAAAAAATGGAACGCTGGTACACGGTTGGTGGGAATATAAGTTGGTGCAGCCACTATGAAAACAACATGGAATTTTCTCAAAAAATTAAAAATAGAACTACCATATGATCCAACAATTCCACTTCTGGGTATTTATTCAAACAATACAAAAACACTATGTCAAAAAGATATATGTACGTCCATTTCATTGCAGCATTATTTACAATAGCCAAGATGTGGAAACAACCTAAGTGTCCATCAGTGGATGAATGAATACACACACACACACACATGAATATTATTCAGTCATAAAAAGAAGGAAATATTGCCATTTGCAACAACATGAATGGATCTCGAGGGCATTATGCTAGTGAAATAAGTCAGGCAGAGAAGGACAAATACTGTATGATCTCACTTATACATGAAGTATAAAGAACAAAAAAAAGAAAATGAGTTTACAGAGATTCAGAGAACTGACTGGTAGTTGTAAGAGGTTGGCCAAAATGGGCGAAGGGAGTCAAAAGGTATAAAAGTTCCAGTTATAAAATGTTAGTCCTGATTACATAATATATAGCATTGTAACTATAGTTAATAGCACTGTATTGCATATTTGAAAGTTGCTATGAGAGTAGATCTTATAAGTTCTCATCACAAAAAGAAATTTGTAACTATGTATGGTGATGGATGTTAACTTATTGTAGTGACCATTTTGCAATATATACAAATAACATTATGTTCTATAACTGAAGTTAGAATAATATATGCCAAGTATACCTCAATTAAATATTCATATATATGATATACAGTAGGATATATAGCTCCTATATCATATATATACACATATATATAATTTCCTACTCTATGTACGTATGCATATATGTATGTATCTATCTATCTATCTACTTCTAAATTGAGCCCAGTCAGTCTGACTCCAAAGCCATTATCTAAAAACTGCAGACTAGAGTAAATGAGAATTGCATAGGATTAGCACTTTAAAATTGTTTAGGCTTGTTTAGGTTTGTATAACTTGGAAGTTATAATATTTTAAGTTAACTATTATAGATATAGCCATAAAATAGAGATATTGAAAGCTATAGTGTTTAATTCACATTAATAAATTAATCATGTTTTTCATCATTGATTAAAAGTCAGGTCACATGGAATATGAGCATAGCCTGAAGTAGAATCTCTCATTAGTACTAAACTAATCAATTGAGTGATTTTATTGAGCTCTTACCATACATTCTCTGTTGTGCCTGGATTTAGGTATGGAGGATATGGAAGAGAATTAGGGAGAGTATCGCTACTTTATAGGTGAGTAATAATCCCATTGGTTCATTAAAAGCTATTCAAATGAAACAATTAGGAATAATACAATATTTTTATATGCTTTGGACTTTTCATTCATTTCTTGCCAACATGTCAGTTCCTAGATCTTTTATTCTGGTTATCTCTTCTTCTCTTTTAGATCTAATATTAACTGTAACTTCTTTCAGGATATCTTAATTCTTAACATAGGTTAGGATATATTAATATGTTTTTTCCATAGCAACAATGTCTATAACCTAATGGTATGCTACTATGCTGTAATCCTCCCTCATTTCTCTGTTTTTTCATTAAATCAGAAGTTCCATATGTAAAGGAGTAATTTGTTCAACACTGTATCCATAGTGCTGAGAAAGTTCTATTAGTAAGGGAGCTTTGCATTACAGATTCATGTAGAAAACAAAAGCTATGGGAAGGGGCAAAGGAAAATATGTTTCAAGGAAAATCAGGAGTCTTGTGCAATAAAACCATGAGTCTGTTTGGGTACCTGGGAAATACAGGACTGGATTATGAAGGGTAGTGAAAGGTAGGGTTTAAACTTAGTGAGAGGGACTCTCGTAGAGTGTATAGTGTAGAAATAAACAATAAATGTTCTATTTAAATAAGAATAATCCGGTAGCCTAAAAGAAGAGTTGATGGGAGCAGAGAAAGCCTGAAGTTAGACAGAGAAATTAGGACAAAAGGTAGGAGACACTCAGGCAATAGATGCCATCATAATTATCACAGCTGTTATTTATTGAGAGCTCACTGTGTGCTATAGGTTTTACTAAGGTCAATTCCTTCACTATGAGACTAGTATTATTAGTCTAATTCTACATGCAAAGAAACGTGACACAAGCTAAATGTGGTAAGGACATTCTAAAATAACTTCAGTGATCCTTCCCTCCTAATATTCACCACACTTCTGTAATCCCTCTCCTTGAGTTTGGGTTAGATTTGCTGACTTTCTTCTAACGATGTCAATAACAAAAATTCATGGCAGAAATAGTTGGATGTCATTCCAGAGACTAGATTATATAGCTGTAGTTTCTGTTTTGCAAGCCCCCTTCTCTCTTTGGATTATTTACTCTTGGGAAAATCAGCTGCCACATCATGAGGCAGCCCTGTGGAAAGGGCCATGTGAGTGAGCTCGGAAGCAGATACTTTCCCCAATCTAGAGAAGCCTAAAAATAAGTGCAGCTCTAGTCAATATTACTAACTACTGACTTCTGAGATACCTTGAGCCAAAAACACCCAGCTAAACTGTTTCCAAATTCCTGATCCACAGAAAAACTGAGATAATAAATGTTTTTTTTCTGTTTTAAGTACTGGAGTGAATTGTTACACAACAATTGATAACTGACATAGTAAATGAGAAAGGATTTAAACCTAGACTCCTGAGTTTGAACTTTTCACTGTCTAACCAAGATGACATTGAAATAGAATTCCTCAAGATGAGGATGTTAAATTTTTTATTTCAAAAGTTGAAATGTGAAGAAATGTACATAGAATAATAAAAGAAGTGTGCCCACTGTATAAAATTAATAAACATACTTATTTTTATTTTATTTTATTTTTAAAATTAGAGAAATCCAATATCACTAATAAGTTATGCTGAGTTTACTACATACTGCCTTTATGGTATTTCCAACACAGCAGTTACAACTTCAGTATTCTCTACCTTCAGCAGAACAAGAGGAAGAATGAGAATGCTGACACTTTCAGGGTCATAATAGTGATATGGAAAACAAAACTTGTTCCTTGAAATGAATCATTAATAAAGAAAATTCTTTAGCAACTGCTACAATGTGACTACCCAAACTCTTTTAAAAGGCAGATTTTTGTCCACAGTGCAAGACCTGATGACTCAACCAAATCTTGCCTTATTTGTTTGACGCAAGCCACACATATTGACTTTGAGTGAATGGTACAGGCAGTGTACACAATGTGTTTGTGTGTCCATGTATTTGTTGTGTAGGATTGTGGTAATCTGAAAATATATGTAGATACTGCTTGCATTCAAATTACTTAGTCTAACTAACTTACAGAGCCTTCCTGACAACCTCATTTTCCTGACATGGATAATTCCCATTTTTTTTTATGAAAAGCAAGTGTCTTAGATCTCACTTACGTTTGTATATCTTTATTTGTTATAGTTATATTCCTCTTATTTAAATGCCTTCTTTAAATGTCATATGTAAATTATATTAGTTTATTATATGATTACCATATTATGTTTATGTGCATAAATATAAATATTTTTACCTTCATAATTACGTTAGTTATCAAAACAGAAATGGGTTTTTAGAAGCTAGACAGCTGTTTTAGTTTGTAAAACAAGTGAAACTTGACAATAAACTATGTGCTTTAAATTTCCTTGGTTTGCAGTCCTGTTTACTAGGGCAGCAGCACTGTTCTTCTTATGTTCATTTTTTTATTGTGGTAAAAGATACATACCATGAGATCTATCCTCTTAACAAATTTTTAAGTGTACAGTGTAGAACTGTTAACTATAAGTACAATGTTGAACAGATCTCTAGAAACTTTTCATTTTGCTTGACTGAGGCGCTGTACAAATTGAATTATAGTCCCTCAGTTCCGTCTCCCCTCAGCCCTAGGCAACTACCATTCTACTTTCCATTTCTATGAGTTTGACTACATTAGATACTTCATTTAAGTGGATGAATCTTGAGTACATTATGCTAAGTGAAATTATCCAGTAACATAAGTACAAATCCTTCAAGATTATCATCATCTTTGAATCAACAAATTCCTTCTAATATTTTACTATAAACACAAAGTGGCACATACACTCCCAAACCAAACACTCATACACAGGCAAACTTTAAAGAGCCCTTGTTTATTATCCTATACCAAGCACTGAAAAACAGGATAAAATCAGCGTCAAGCCTTTCCATGTGACAGCTGTGTACCTACAATCTGAATGAATTAATTTAGATTGTCCAGTCATTGTATATTTTTTAAGATCTGATTCAGACCATTTCAGAGTTCACCACTCCACATTTTACTGGTTAACCAAACAGCTAAGCCCGCACTGTTCCATCCTGCCTTACAACTCAGTAGAGATGAAGGCCTGAACTGGCATTCGATGGACCGGTACTCTTAGGCATTTCAATAATATACTGAAGAATATCAATGTAACTTCAGAAATATTTATTTGAAAATTGAATGGAACAGAGATCCAAAGCTTAATTTTATTATAACTTAAGCTACTAAAACACTAAACAAAGGGCAGAGGCTAGAGAAAAGATACAAATGCTACTGCACACCTGAAACCTACACAGTTAGACAGTACCCCTCCCCTCCCATGCAGCGTTGCACCCAGTTAATAAAAAATAAATTCAAGGTAGCACAAAAGCAACCCAAAATGCACCACTGTCTGTCGTTTCTACCCTTTTCTACTGTGTGGTATTTTTCCAACTGCTAGAAGGACAGACTAAAAACTAATTTTAAGACACATATACAAATAAGAAAAACACAGCTGTTTCCTTACCTTGCTAGGTCCTCTGGTCTGTATATTCTCCTTTTCTCCAAAACCTATCACCAATCGGACATCTAGAAAAAGAGAAAAAGAAAGAAAAAAATGGGCAAAGCCTCAGAAGCTTTTTATTCTTTCTAAATAAAGTATTATGAAAAATTTTTGTTTGTTTGTTCTCTTTAATATACTCAAACATGCAAGCACAAAATTTGTTTCAAAAGATTGACTATTTGAAAACCTGACTGCTATGGACTGAACTGTGTCCTCCCAAATTCATACATTGAAGCCTTAACTCTCAAGGTGATAGTATTTGGAGATGGAGCCTTTGGGAGATAATCAGGTTTAGATGAGACCTTGAGGGTGAGGCCCACTCAGGGGAATCACTATCTTTGTAAGAAGAGGAAGAGACACTAGGTTCTATCTCTTCACCAGATGAAGACAGTGAAACTGCCACCATCTCCAAGCCAGGAAGAGAGTCCTCACCAGGAGCCAAATTGGCTATGGTATTTTATTATAATGTCAGAGCTGACTTAGAAACTGCCACATAATTTAGTGAAAAAAATAGATTAGAGCATTACCCCAAGGTAACTCACGTAGTTTACCATCTTTTGGTAAAGCTTAATTTTACTGTATTTAGTTAGAAAACAAAATGAAAACACCTATGATAGTACCCGTGTTCTAGGTTCAATAGTTTTATTGTTATAATTTCTTCCATACTACCCAAATTAAAAGTAAAAACCAGATTCATTAAAACATCATATTCTGTTTTCCTTACTTTATTCAATTTCCCAGTAAAAATCGAATCAGTTAAGTAGCAGAAACAATTACATGAGAATATTTTCCCCATCTCATTTATTCAAAATAAAATAAAAATAATTTTGTTCAAATCTAATTATCTCAAATAGAATAGTTTATCATTGTTCTAAAATTCAACAGTACTAACATAATAAAGACTATGACTTAACACAATTAACTGATACCTGGAAATAGAAATAATGCCAATTTCCATTTTTTCTAGGAAATAATGTATAATACTGTTTTTACTTCATGGTATCAATAGCTAAATATATTTTATTACAATTCTGACTTGTGATATCTCTTGAGTCTAAATCTTTCTCTACTTAAATTCTTAATCTCCTTAGTTTTTTATATTAAAATATTGTTATCCTCTTTCATAACTTTGGTACCAATAATTTAAGTGATGTTTTAATTATTTCCATAATTTTATATTTATTGTCTTTGCCAAATGCAAAGATGATCACTCCAAATAAAACTTAATATCTCATATACTTATTTTGGATGAATCAAATAAATTATTATAAAACCATGAAAATAAAAGATCATTGAAATTTATATGATTAATAATATGTGGTAAATATTAAGATCAGTTCTAATAAGAACAGCTGAAATTTCCAATAATATAAATACTGATCACCATTTCCTCTAATCTTTCTGCTTTTTTGCTTTTCCCTTTTTGTTTCTTTGTTCCTTCTTTTGTCCAAGAAAGACAGATCACATTAATCCTAGCAGAAGGTCCTGACAAATCTATCCACCAAGTCATTAGTTCAACTACAACACAGTCAGGCTAAATGATGGCTTCACAGGGGCATTTGTTACAAAGTTAGCTACATTGATTAGCAAAGCACAGACAGGGACATTCTCATAAAATTCCAGCAGAAAATACAACAACAGAAGGACATCTGGTATGATATTTTTAAAACTTGCTTCTCTATTTGTACAGGGAGAGAACCTTAAAAATTACTTCAGTTATTTGAGACATTAATGTTAATCATGGCTCACAGTGAATGATTTTAAGCTTGAACATATATTTATTCAAGTGTGAACATATCTATGTACATAGATACCACATGCCATCAAAAGATATTTTCTGTCAAAAATTACTTTCCATTAATCTTTATTACAAACATGATATATCAGTATTGCTTTAAAAGTGGGCAACCTGAATGTTTGGCAGAAGGATAAATCCTTAAGTGCAAATACTTTCTGTATGTTTTAATTATCACAACTTTGATAACCTGAAATACATATTAATTATAAAATATTTGACAATTTTTACCTACACTGCTTAAGTAGTAGTTAAATGTTGCTCATCTTCCTTCTTCTGGCTTTGGAGGCAACAACGTCAAGCCCAGAAGGCAATAATTTTTGAAATCCAAACACTAAAAGACATGCCTTTGTATGTATCTAAGATAGAGTGTCATGTGGAAAGCAAAAAAGGGACAGACGGGGTGGAAATTGAACTGCTTTCTAGTCTTTTTGAACAAAATGTACACATTGTGACTATTAGATTGGATTTAAATTAATGTTCAAAGAACCAAATGCCTATTCAAACATAACCTTATAAACATTCAGAAGGCTCTTTCAGACTGCTTAGAGACAATAATAGCCACAGACTTAAAAATGAATGAATCTTGTTAGGTCTCCACTCTATACAAGTCTGAGTTATTAAAAGTAGATTCTAAGACATGATTACATGTGGAAGAAATTTCTTGGGGATGGGAGCAGGAGAGAGCCTTCAAACCATGATGCAAGTCTGACACCTACAGAAGGAAAGAGAGAAGAAAGATGAGTGAATGGAAAAAGTTTTCAGACTGCAGAAACCAAGTTTCAAGAAATTTTTGGCCAATGCAATGAGTTTTCCTCCCAGAGTTAGCTATTGGAGGAGTTTACATCTGGAGGAGTTCACATGAGCCTGCTTAGTACCTCTGTCATGTTCAGTGATGGCCTGTGAGCTGCCTGGGGAATGTGTGTCCACAGTGTGAAGGCAGCAATGGACTCAGAGGTGTGCAGGTGGGGTGAGTAAATTATGCTCCCCACTAGGAGATTGGAGCAACACATTGCCATGGTCATCATAAGGCCTGAGATATTATTAATCACCTATTGTTTCAAAATATTGTCTATAATATGCCAGCCCTATTGTAATACTTTTCTCTTTTGCTAATTCTCTATAACTGGGAAAATATTCCAAGAAATAGTGAGATGAATAAAAACATCATTTCTCTTGAAATTGTTATGCAATTTTACTGCAGTTGTAACCAAAGACCTATCCAGATATTTTAGTGATAGCAATCGGATTATTCTAAAATTTATTAGGAAAAAAGAATGTGCAAAAGATTCATGAATATTATGGGAAAATATAGAAAATACAAAAAGTAAATACAATATGCTGCATAAATATATACAGTAAAAAGGTTAGTGACAAATTGTCTAGTATTACTAAGTATTAAACAAGTATGTTAATGTAAAATTTAAAAGTACAAAATTTGTATTTAGAATATAAGAAAAGTTGGCATTTCAAATTTGTGTGAAAAGAATGTGCAAGATAACTAGTGGTATCATATATCCCAATAGTACACTTGGAATAAAACTGATGTATTGAATCTAAAAATCAATTCATACCTGATTGAAGCATTTAGTATAATTAGCTAGAAATACATTACAGAAAGAAAAGATAATACGTATGTATAAGTAAGGGGTTGTGAAAATCTTCTTGAACATGACACAAAACAACAAACCCTGCTCTTTCCTATTAAAAATATTACTACATCAAAATTAATAGCTTATTTGTAAAAAATTTCTGTCTTCCTACAAGAGTTTTAAAGACCTCTCCCCATTGCAATTTTCCCTGGAGAAGCAATGCACCTCTCTATCCACTGATATCAGGCTTAGCCATGTAATTGGCTTTAACCACTCCATCTGAGCAGTAGTAACATATGTCTCAACAAAGCAAGAGATGCATGCAGTAGTTGGAGGCTTTGTTTTCTGTTTGGCTCCTGGAATAGGAAACATACACACACAGAAAGAGCTGCAGAAAACTCACCCTGTATAGCTAACCGGAAAGATGAGGAAGAAATAAATGTTTATTTTTGTAAGCTACCATTTTGGGTTTGTTTGTACTATGTTACAAAGCAAAAGAATTCGGGTACATATGATATGGAAGAGATAATCCAATCCGTACAGTTTCTCAAGACAAAATTATCTATTTCTTATGACTCAGAATTCTTTTGTCTCAATCAGATGGTTGATAAAGTGCCTGAACACAGAGATCTAAAAAATTTTTGAAAAATTTATAAGTCTGATGGCCTGGAAACTCCATAATCTTGGCTCTTAAGGGAATAAACTGGTGAGATTACAAAACTAGTACATTTCTTTGTATTTTAAAAAGCATAATATTTATCTGGTAACTAAAGGATCTGGAACACAACTTAATTAACAATACAGAGCATTAATATTTGGGCCACAACCATGACTTTATTGTAATTTAGCATTTAGGGAGAAATCATAACAAATACGTGGCTAAATTTCTAGGTTGCCTATGTTCTACCACAGCTTTAAATTAGATCTTTACTTTCCAAAGTAGATTCCCAAAAGTTGCTCCATGATAAATGTTGTAAGATCAAATCATCTTGGGAAATATTTCACACCACAATTACCTCCTGATAATTTAAGCATCCGCTGTCACAACTAAAGATCTGATCACCCTGAAGTAAATAAAACTATTTGACTCAATTTCCAAGCTTATTTATCTTGGAATGTTTCTTGACCAATAACCCCTATTATCCTTCTGCTAAATTGGGTTTCCTGTAGCACATTTTGGAAAATGTGGAATTAGATGGTCTAAAGACATAAGATGAGGTCATGTAATCTTAACTTCCCCAGAACTAGCTTCTCTGATTTTTATCTTGGACTCTTAATTTTTACATCTAGACAAAAAGTAAACACATATTTTACTAATACATCTTTTGGCAAAATTACAGTAGATGCCTTTTTTATGTTCTCAATGTTCTCCCTATAAAGAATAAAACGACAATAATAAAATACTCTTGTAATTTAATATTAGAAATATTTTTCTATGCATAAGCTTGTATAATTTCTTTTAACATAACTAAAGTGTGTTCTTTAGCATTCAGAAAACTGAAAACCTAAGTAAATGCAGTTTTTCAGTAATATCCCTGGCAGTTTATATATATATATATATTTTTCTAAATAATAACCGCTCACTTAGAGCTGTGTCTTTATAAACTCAATGATTTAAAAAACTGCTATTATATAAAGTTAAGAACAACTTGGACTGTTCTATCAAGAGAACCAAATTCTAGATATAAAAATAATTTGTATGTAACTTTAAAAATTTCCTTTAACAGAAAAGAGCCTCTAATTCCTCACCTGCAAAACTGTAGTAATAATGAGACCTAATTATTACTACCATAAGTAGTAATAATTAAAGAACCCAAACTGATATCATTGTCAGTGCACCCCAGTTCCCAGTTTTCCTGTCAACAAGAAAACGTATACCTTCTTCTTTCTTCCTTATAACCTGTTATAATGTTCAACTCTGGCAAAATGTCATGATATAATCAACAAATTTAAATTTTTTTTCTCAATTCTCTTTTTTTGTTGTTGTTAATTCTCCTAACACCTTTCGTTGCTGCTATTGTTAGAAGATTGGATGGGTAAGGGCAATCTATAAATGAAGGAATGAAAATAATAGAAACTTTAAGTCAATAAACTATGCTAATTTTAATAATCATACTGAAACAGGAGGGAAGGGAGCAGGGTACAACCTTTAAAAGAATGACATAGCCCGAGGACATGACATAAACTGATTAGAACCAGATAGGTCCAAGATGGCAGATGAGTCAACTTCCACTAGACCTTGAGCCTCAGTATACACTCATTGTAAACATCAGCAAGCTAAATGACATATTCACAAGTGCCATGACAGTTCCAAGGCAGATCATAAGGGTCTAAAAGTAGGTGGTGATCCAATTCCTGGAAATCCCTACCCCTTTCCCCATATAGCTGGAATACTCCTCTCACTCATTATCCTATGAAATTACCCAGCCCTATAGAAACTGACAACCCTGGTGTCACTCTTGCCTTCTGAGATGGCCCACACTCTGTGCAGCATGTTTCTCTCTAAATAAACCCACTTCTTAGCTATCACTTTGTCTCTCACTGAATTCTTTCTGTGATGAGACATCAAGAACCTGAGCTTCATTAAGTCCTGAGACCAGGTGTGTGATCTCAGTTAAAAGACGGTGGGTTCAAGTTCCAAACTGGGTTTTGGCTGGGTTCAAGTCCCGGTGCATGGGTTCAAGTCCCAATCTGCGTTACACAGTTTCAATACCATTCCTAATGTATTTTCAGACTCTTGTTTCAAAGTCCTGTTTTCCTCACTCCTTTAGATGACAGTCCAAGAGATCTAAATTTACATACCATTCATACTATTATCAGTCAGTGACTTTTTACATAAGAAACTGAAACCTACTTTCCCTCACCAGTGTTCTCCTGTCCACTTAGTGGAAGATATCCAATTCTCAATCCTGCCTTTCTGGAAGGAATAAAAAGGGCACAAAATCATTAAATGACCTTTTAAGTCAAAAGAAGGATCAAGAATGGAGTCCAAACCTCCTGAAACCCATTGCTTTCTCAATCAACCTGCCTATTTTTCAGAGAAAGTTTTCTGGTTTGGCTAAACTGAAGTCCAATGAGGCTTAAGGGAGTCACTGCTTATGATTTCTCCTAACTGTTCTAATATGCATCTGGCATATTTGGAAACTTTTTAGAATCTCTTCCTTTTGAGTGCTATTACTTATTAAAGTGAAAATCTTGCCAACTAGACATCCTTAGTAGTTTATTTACCCCTGAGACATATGGTTGATGAGGCTGCATGTGGCAAAGCCTGTGTTCCACTTAAAAAGAACAGAGAATTCACATGGTTGGGATACATAATTCTTTCTGAGCATATAAACCCCCTGCTTCTATGTGTGGAAGCTCATAAAGAACATGTAGAAATTGAGTGAATTGGACCCAATGGTGCTCTGTTGCTCTGTCATGCATAGTAATACAACATCATTTTTCTTGGTTGTTCCTTACAGCAGAAGCAATATATTTAAGAGACACATGGGGATACAAAAAGAAATGAGATTTATGTTTGCATGTGTTTGGAATACTGACAATTAAAAGTTAAACTGAGGAAAATAAATCTTGGGAACTTTTAAAGGTAAATATTATTCTCCCTAATAAGCTATTAAAATAATACATACTTTTATTGTTTTAAAAATATACTATTGAGGGAGAACTACGTGAATTTAGAGGGCTACACCCACACATTAAAAACATAAAAATTACTTATTAAGAATGTACTTTGAGCAAAAACTCTTTCCAACGGCATTCTTTGGAACACAGAGACAATCCTGATATATTTATGATCATCAAGGACTTCATACTATAACAGGAGACATGAGATATGTAGATAACAACTCTGACCCAAGACAGAGTGTGATAAGCGTTTTATTCAAAATTTAAATATGAGAGGGATTGAAGAGGAGAGGATTGTGATAAGGCTATTTTAATTTAATTTTACCAGTTTTCTTAGGTTTATTTGACACAAACTTGATTTGCAAGTAGTCAGTCTAAACTTGAGAGAATAACAAGGGAACAGAGTCAACACTGTAAGTGCTCACAAGTCCCAGGCACAACATCAGCCAAGCTCATAATTACTGTGCTCTTTGATTCTTGCAACAAACCTTTAAAGACGTTATTACTGGCTGCATATTACAGATGAGGAAACATTCACAGTAATCAAGTAGTTGGTCCATGATTACTAAGTGACAAAATAAAAAAAAGTAAGCCAGGATTCTTGGATCTGAAATCTTTTTCACTGTCTTGCCTCCTTACCATGGATTTCTATTTAGGAAAAATAGAACAATTTTATATTTTTCCTCCAAAGATTGACAGTTTCTGTTAAAGGAGCCCACATTTAGAGTGAAGATGCTGTCAAAGTTAATTATAAGCAAATGCAAAATTTTATTGTATTAAAAAATTATGAAAACAATAAGCCCAAAAGAAGCAACAGAAAGTAACTGACATATGTATGGAAGATAGATTCTTAATCTCTTCTCAATTTTTTCACATGGAAACATATATACATATATGTGTATATATATGTGTGTGTGTGTGTGTATATATAGATAGATATAGATACATAATTTTCTTTCCTTAATGGGAACAAGAATTTTAGTTCATTCGGTTCACTAGTGTAGCCAAATTACTAGACTGACACAAGATAGACACTTTGTTGAAAGAAATAGCAAAACAGCAATTGGCAAATGCAGGTAAGCAGTACTATGGCCCCGGCCTTTCTTCTTAGTTGTACAATACATCAATGTTCTAATTATTTCTGAAAATTGTATGCAATATTTATTTAAAGTAAAACTAAAACTTATATACCTATTTAAAATGAGTACATCTGGAGAACCACAATTTTACACAGTGAATTAATGGAATTTAAGACAGAAAGAGAAAGGGCAAGCAAACAAAAGATATCTATACCATCATAAATCAAGTATTACAGAACCCAGATGAAACCTCAACTGGAAATCAGACATGTCTGAGTATGGTCAAGAAAATGTATGGGGTTTTTACTCAGAAATCTGTGTGCATGAGCATCTAAATGGGACTCTCGGAATGAACTCATCCTAAAAGAAGAGAAAGCCAGATGTGACAAGCATAACACACTCAGAAAGCCTCAAGGATAGACAGAGAAGACAAATGCTGAGAAGTGCGGTCAATATAATGTGCATTCCATCATGGACTTTTCTGTGGGTCCTAATGAGAAGAACCACTAATAAATATGGATAAAATTTTTACTCACTATTTTAGAACACATAAAAGCACGTTACAAAAGGTTCGTAATCTTCTAAAAATAATTTTATGCAAAAAGAACAAGAATCACAAATCCCAGTTCATTAGAAATATCACCTTGAGAGTATTAGTACATTATTATCAAGCCCTGGTTAAGACCACACTGCCTGGGTGTAATAGTAGGGGCATACAGCAGATGTTGAATAGCCTGGAATGTGCAGTATAATCCAGCTGAGGTGAAAGTATAATCAATGGCAGAAGTTGTGTAAAAAAAACCTGATAAGATGGCTGACCAGACTTGTACATGAGCACATCTGAGACAATGCTGAACTTTTCCAAAAGTATATAGTATGGAGAGTACCAATAAAAGAGAGCTAAAGAGTCATGAAATGTGATCTCATTTGTAACTACAGGCTAATTTGGCGTGGGGAGTTGGGAAACTACAGTAAATAATATAGGAGAGAAAAGGTCATTTTATATATTTTCTACTGTGAACACATTATTATATAACTTTAAATATAAAAGTGTAAAGTAATAGTGTAGCTATTTTTCTGTTTGCGTTGGGAATTTTAGGATTATGGTGGTTCTTACAACTTTAATTGTTTTAGAGAGCAATTTCAAAGGAGAAGCATAAAAGTGTGTCCTGTCTTGCTCTGCTTTTCAATGAACTGTCAAGTTGAAAACAGAGAGATAGTAAAAATATTAGTTTAGTCCAGTTCCTGAGAAGATATGTTCTTCTACTGATCTGGCAATGCATACATTTCAAACTTAACACTGTGAAGGTGTCCAGAAAATTTTGCACTCAACAACTCTGGTAATATTTTGTGCCCAAGACAGCCTTAATCTTCCTCTCAGCTTGACTAAACTTTAGACAGCCTTCTTCCTGACTCTAGACCCCTGACCTCCCTTTTTTTAGAAAATTTACTTTAGAAAACATTTAATTGTAAAACCTTTCAGTGAACCTCTAGATGGTTTTTTAAGATTTCTTGCAAGTTTTACAACCCAGACATGTCTTTCTCAAGGACCTGGGAGCCCTTTCTTTAAAATGTAATCATCAAGGAACATAAGAACTCCTACCTCCCAGTTTCCGTGGGAAGATTGGGAGCCTAACTTTGGCAGAATGACTTGCTCCAAGTTGTAAAATTACCTCCTGACATGAAAATAAGAGAGAGTTTACTTTTCTTCTGAGCAAAGCCAATTATCAAAAACTGATGTCCTACGATATCCCAACCTAGCTTTTAAAAACTCTGAAGTCCTACATTTTAAGTAGAGTTGAGCTCAGACTGAGTTCTGGCCTCTCTACCCTACTGTAGTAACCCTGAGTAAAGTATTCCTTGCTTAACTTTGTCCAGTTTAGCTTTAGCAGTTTCTGTTGTGACATCTGCTAAAATATCAACTTTACCTCTTCTCATATTTTTAAATCAGCATTCTTGATCATCTGAAATAATTAGGATCAAATTCCACCTATGGAATTTTGAAAACTTTTGTTTCATTTGTCCCATTTCCTAGCTTTCAGCCATGTACAGCACTTATTTTTTCTAAATCCTAGTAGGGAAGCGTAAGAAAGGAGAATAGATACTGCCCACTTTACAAATGATTACCATTTCTTAGAAGATATTTGTTATGTAAGGAAGTATAAAGAAAATGTATAAAAGATGTTTTAAAAATAATCTATAAATTTAATTGTGCATGCTATCTTTCCCTACCAGCTGCCAAGCTAAATTAAAACCAGCCTAGTTTTGTAAATACCCAAGGGAAGCACATTAAAAATGAACACAAATAGCCAAAGATAAACTAAATGATGACTTAACCCAAATTTTTAAACCATATTATTTCCCAAGGAGTCTGAAAATAATTTAGAAATTCAATGACTTTAAGTCAGTATATCCAAAATCTGTTTCATGAAACACTAGCCCACCAAAGTGCTATAGGAAAATATACTTCATTTCTCAAATAATTGTGAAAACCAATGCATACTATATCACCATATGAAGATTCAAATTGCACATTAGTTTATAAAACCTGAGCATTTTTCAGTAAAACATGAGAATTGTATTTAACTCAATAATTCCCAATATGTTTTCCTAAGGAATTTTCCCAATTGGTTTATGATTCTCTTTCCTGAGTTCACTTAATACAGAGAGCTAAAAGTACATATTACTTATCAAATGTCTATATTGAGTTTTTAGGCTTTTGTTGTTGTTGTTTTTTAAATTATATCTTGGTCATTATGACATTCAGGCCTGGTACAAAGATATGCTGAGCATTCTTTCTACACTAAAACCTGGATTTCATGCTGGGAAGCTACAATATACATGAGTACATCAAGATTCCTGTAGGAAGAACATTAAGAAAAACATTAAAACTTCTTTGATCTTTAATATCTCAACTGTATTTTTTTAAAAGCAGGATTCAGCTTTTTTAATTTTAAAAGTGTTTCCCCTAAAGCAAAACCCAATTACTACACTCAAAATCTTTCCATTCCCCCACTCACCCCAACATTTTCCAGTCACGCAATCAATTCAGGATTCTCAAAAATAATTCCAATTTGTTTTTTTAAATTTTCTTTACTGTTGCAAACATTGTTTCCTCTGTCTAAAATCTCCTCCCAGCTTCCCCTCCTGGCACATTCCTATTTGTTCTTTAAGGCCCAGTGCCTACATGATGATATGGTCTATGGTGAAATAGTGCATCCATCCCAACCTCCTTCTAATGGAAAAGCCTCCTCCATAGAGACTGGGAAGGTAAAAACTACATTTTCTAGACTTTTGCAGCCTGTGTTGGCTGAAGAGATCAGCCATATGTGCTCTAAATGTGGAAGTCAGAAGGGAGACAGAGAATTTATTTCTGCTGTTGTCTTCACTGGCAAATAAGGCCTGGGTGGAATTTCTTGGGGGAAACACTAGCAGCAGGTGGCATGTATAGCCATTGGCTTCATGGATATCACAGGTATGGGGCATTTGATCCGCTGGTGAGGATGATGGTACGCATGTAATTGCTCTAATGCAGGCTGCGATTAACACTCAATTCCTGTCTTCTTCTTGACCGCAGAGTGGTGACTTGGTTCTAGCTCCAGATATTGCTGAAACTTTCAGATTGATCAGGCAGATTCATGATCATAAGAGAAGACGCAGTTCCTCAGTAGGTGAGGACTGGAGTGTGGCTTCGGAACAGTTCCTAAAAGCCCACCTTAACTTGTTTCCTCAGCTCTCCTAAAGATTTAGCATGTGACCTAAGTACACGGTAAATAAAGTTCTTGGTGGTTAAACTAGCCAGAGTAGATTCTGTTCTCTGCAACTGAGTCCTGACCTTTAAAAATGTCAATACTCTGTGAATCCTAATTTCCTGAGCTTTTTGCTGTTTTCTCACAGAACCTCATGCACATTAATAGCTTTTATTAAAGTGTACTTTCACACCTCTTCCCAGCAGTCATGTCTTACTGACTTGTATGACAGCCTCCTCTTCTGTGCTCTCCAAAAGACACAATTTTCTTGTGTCCTGTCCTTTCTCTGAGAGGCCTGCCATCTTTTCAAATGCTCCTGGTTATCTTGTGACTCAGCTCCTTGATGGGCTTTATCAGAGTATGTGTTTTGTGGCTGTGTGGCGAGGCTTGTGGGATCTTAATTCCCAGACTAGGTATCAAACCCGGGCCCCTGCAGCGAAAGTATCGAGTCCCAACTACTGGACTGCTAGGGAATTTCCCAGACTATATATTTAAATTCTGTGTCTTTTCCTCATTGTTAGGATGGAAGCAATTTTCTCTTGTCAACGTCTATATTCTGAATGGAATCATAAACTACTTTTTTTTTTTTTTTACATCTTTCTTGGAGTATAATTGCTTTACAATGGTGTGATAAACTACTTTTGCTTTTGTGATCAGAAAGTTATTTTTCAAATAAAAAAGAAAGAAAAAAAAAGAAAGTTATTTTTCCATAATGATCAGATAAATATTTCCAACGTGCTATTACATTCATTTATAAAAAGTGTCTAATCATATGTATAATTTACCTGGAATTTAATATGTGACAGAAAATCATGAATTTTTGTTAAATAAAGCTCTCTCATTGATTTGAGATGCCAAATTTATTATGCATCACTAATGACTACTACCCTGGACATTCTTTTCTGCTCCAATGAGCATCCACTCTTCAGATCTTACCACCTTGTTGTTTTTATTGTAATTTGATAATGTGTTTGATGTCTGAGAGTACATGTTCACCAATCTTATTCTTTTTTTTAAAAAAAAAAAGTCCCGTGTATTCTCATTTTTTTTCTTTACTTTTTTCAGTTGGAATCTTGAATTCATTTTTTAAGAAATCTCATTGGAATTATATTTATTCCTGAAATTAATATCAAGATTATGTCATCACCACATTCAATACACAATACTTCTATGTATTAGAAGTCAAAAAACTTTGTCTGATTTCCTTAAATTTTTCATAATTAGGTCCAAGATGCAAATATATATATATATATATATATATATATATATATATATATATATATATCTCACTTTAAAATACACAAGCAAAATCAAGTACTTAACTGAACTGCAAGTTTCTGCTTTTCCTTCAATGATTTCTTCATTTCCCTAACTCACAAAATAATAGCTATATTCTGGTTTCAATATATCCATGTAAAAAAAAATAGTAACTCTTGGATTCTAGATCAGAGAAGTAGTATAGAATTACTTACAATGATTTATATCAACCACCATTAAACAGTTGAAAAATTACTTTCCATGAATCAAGAACAATTAACAATATTCTGAATTAGACTACTAATGACTACTACCCTGGACATTCTTTTCTGCTCCAATGAGCATCCACTCTTCAGATCTTACCACCTTGTTGTTTTTATTGTAATTTGATAATGTGTTTGATGTCTGAGAGTACATGTTCACCAATCTTATTCTTTTTTTTAAAAAAAAAAGTCCCGTGTATTCTCATTTTTTTTCTTTACTTTTTTCAGTTGGAATCTTGAATTCATTTTTTAAGAAATCTCATTGGAATTATATTTATTCCTGAAATTAATATCAAGATTATGTCATCACCACATTCAATACACAATACTTCTATGTATTAGAAGTCAAAAAACTTTGTCTGATTTCCTTAAATTTTTCATAATTAGGTCCAAGATGCAAATATATATATATATATATATATATATATCTCACTTTAAAATACACAAGCAAAATCAAGTACTTAACTGAACTGCAAGTTTCTGCTTTTCCTTCAATGATTTCTTCATTTCCCTAACTCACAAAATAATAGCTATATTCTGGTTTCAATATATCCATGTAAAAAAAAATAGTAACTCTTGGATTCTAGATCAGAGAAGTAGTATAGAATTACTTACAATGATTTATATCAACCACCATTAAACAGTTGAAAAATTACTTTCCATGAATCAAGAACAATTAACAATATTCTGAATTAGACTAACTGTATTTTACTTCAAAAAGAGACAAGAATGCATTTCATATTTTTTAAGAGGCTTTGGTATCAAGTAGTGGTGGACTGGAATTTCAACTCCCTGCTTATTATCTATGTAATTCTGTGAAATTTACTTAATCTCTGGTGCTCCTTAAAAGGGTTAACTATAGTTGCTACCTCATGGAGTTGCTGTGAAGAGTTACATAATTAGTGAACAAAACATTTATCATAGTGCCTGGTGTAGACTGTCACTCAATAAATGTAAACTGAAGATTGGATGTCTATTTTGGCTGATTTATACTTTTAAATACAGTTGACCCATGAACTGAGCAGGCCCACTTACACGTGGAGTTTTTTGATAAATACAGTGGTACAATACCACATGATCCGTGGTTGGCTGGATCAAAAAAAAAAGACATAGGATACGGAGCCAAGGACACAGAGGACCCACTATAAACTATACATGGATTTTCAACTTGGGGGAGGGTCAGTGTGCCAAACACCTGTGTTGTTCAAGGGTCAACTGTAGTGAAAATACATCTATGGAGCTATTTGTTATGTATTATATGAAGAGTTGATATTCTAAATATATACAGACCAGAACAGTATGTGTAATAGCTATAGGTACATAACAGTCACCTGACCCATAAGAAGTCCATTATGCCCTACTATAATGCCCACTTGCTAAATATCAGTGACGTATGAAATGTGAAATTTTAAAACTATTTGCTTAAAGGGAGCTTCATGCATAGATCATTCTGTAGTTGTTCTCATGTTATTGTGTTTTATATCCTTACAAATTAAGAAGTACAAGCCTCAAATTTAAGAGGATAGAAATTATTTCAAGCATCTTTTCTGACCAAAATGTTATGAAACTAGAAATCAACCACAGAAAAAGTGGGAAAAGAAAAAACACATGGAGACTAAACAATAACCTACTAAAAAGAAAAAATAAAAATAAATGGATCAATGATGAAATCAAAGAAGAAATCAGTAAATACCTTGAGACAAAGGAAAATGAACACAACCTCACAAAATCTATTGGATACAGCAAAAACAGTTCTAAGAGGGAAGTTCACAGCAACACAGGCCTTTCTCAAGAAATAAGAAAAATTTCAAATAACAACCTAACCAACCACCTAAAAGAATTAGAAAAAGAACAAAACCCAGAGTCAGCAGCAGAAAGGAAATAAAAAAGATCAGAGAGGAAATAGAAATCAAAAAAAAAAAATCAATAAAACCAAGAGCTGTTTCTTTTTTAAAGATAAACAAAATTAATAAACCTCTAGCCAGACTCACCAAGAAGACAGGACCCAAATAAATAAAATTAGTAATGAAAGAGGAGAAATAACAACTGATACCACAGAAACACAATCATAAGAGAATACTATGAAAAGTTATATTGCAACAAATTAGACAACCTAAAAGAAACGGACAAGTCTCTAGAAACACACAGCCTCCCAAAACTGAGTCAAGAAGAAACAGATAATTTGAACAGACTCATCACTAGAAGTGTAATTGAATCTGTAATAATAATAATAATAATAGTAATAATAATAATAATAAACCAAAACTCCCTGCAAACAAAAGTCTAGGACTGGGCAACTTCAATGGGGAATTCTACCAAACATACAAAGAAGAACTTATACTTATCCTTCTCAAACTATTCCAAAAATTGAAGAAGAGGGAACATTCCCAAATTCATTCTATGAGGCCACCATTACCCTGATACCAAAATAAGACAAAGACACTACAAAAAAAGATTACAGGCTAATATCTTTGATGAATATAGCTGCAAAAATCCTCAACGAAATATCAGCAAACTGAATCCAACAATATGTATAAGCATCATACATCATGATCAAGTGAGATTTATTCCAGGGTCACAAGATGGTTCAACATATGCCAGTCAATCATTGTGATATATTAACAAAACGAAAGACAGAAACCACATGATCATCTTAAAAGACTCAGAAAAAGCATTTGACAAAATTCAACATCTATTCATAATAAAAATTTTCATCAAGTGGGTGTAGAGGGAACATATCTCAATATAATAAAAACAATTTACAACAAATCCACAGCCAAAATGATATTCAACAGTGAAAAGCTGAAAGTCTTTCTGCCAAATTCAGGAAAAAGACAAGGATGCCCATTCTCACCATTTCTATTCTGGGCAAAATATTCTCAGACATAAATTGTAGAAATATTTTCTTATATCAGTCTCCCCATGCAAAAGAAATAAAAGCAAAATTAGACAAATGGGGCCTAATCAAACTTAGAAGCTTTTGTATAGCAAAGGAAACCATCAACACAAAGAATGGCAAAATTCAGAATGGGAGAAAATATTTGCAAATGATGTGACTAACAAGTGGTTAATATCCAAAATGTACAAATCGATTATACAGCTCAATATCATAAAAACAAACAAAAAGGAAACCCCATCAAGAAATGGGCAGGGGCTTCCCTGGTGGCGCAGTGGTTGAGAGTCCGCCTGACGATGCAGGGGACACAGGTTCATGCCCCGGTCCGGGAAGATCCCACATGCCGCGAAGTGGCTGGGCCCGTGAGCCATAGCCACTGAGCCTGCACGTCTGGAGCCTGTGCTCCCCAACGGGAGAGGCCACAACAGTGAGAGGCCCACGTACCGCAAAAAAAAAAAAAAAAAAAAAAAGAAATGGGCAGAAGACCTAAATAGACATTTTTCCAAAGACATACAGATGGTCAATAGGTACCTGAAAAGATGTTCAACATTGTTAATTATCAGAGAAATGCAAATCAACCACAGTGAGGTATCACCTCACACTGGTCAGAATGACTATGGCTATCACCAAAAAGTCTACAAATAATGGATACTGGAGAGGGTGTGGAGAAAAGGGAACCCTCCTACACTGTTGGGAGGATGTAAATTGGTGTATCAATTATGGAAAACTGTATGGAGGGTTCTTAAAAACCTAAAAATAGAGCTACCATATGATCGAACAATCCCACTCCTGGGTATATATCCAAAAAAAACGAAGAGTCTAATCAAAAAGATACATACACCTCAATGTTCATAGCAGCATGGTTTACAATAGCCAAGACATGGTAACAACCCAAGTGCCCATCAACAGATGACTGACCTAAGAAGATGTAACAACCCAAGTGCCCATCAACAGATGATTGGCCTAAGAATACATATATATATCTACACACACACACACACACACACACACAGTGAAATGTTACTCAGCCATAAAAGGTAATGAAACATTGCTATTTGCAGCAACATGGATGTGTATGGACCTAGAGAATATTATACTTAGTGAAGTAAAACACAGAAAGACAAATATTATATGAGATCACTTATATATGGAATCTAAAACATAATACAAATGAATCTATATACAGAACAGAAACAGACTCATAGAAAACAAACACGGTTACTAAAGGGGAGAGGGAGGGACAATTTATGAACATAGAATTAGCAGATACAAACCACTATTCATAAAATAGATAAGCAACAAGGATTTATTCTATAGCATATACCATAGGGAATTATATTCAATATTTTGTATAACCTATAATGGAAAATAATATGAAAAATTATATAACTCACTTTGCTGTATACCTGAAATTAACATAATATTGTAAATCAACTATACTTCAATTTAAAAAAAGTGTATGTAAAGAAACAGTACTTTTTTTTGTTTCCTGAGGAAACAAAACAGTCAGATTTTGAATAAATTACCAAATTAAATGGAGCAGGATAAATAAGCCAACACAGAAGTGACTAATTGATAACACAAGTTATTAAACGTTATTTTTTTAAATGTTACTTTATAATATAATAGTGAAAACTACAAGAGGAAGAAATAATATGATTTTTAAATTAGTTTTTAAGTTGAACTATAGAATTGAGGAAATTATAGTTTAAATTACGCAGTATAAGAAAAAAATTAATATAATTTTATATATTGAGGGCATCTGGCTTTCTGAAAATGTAATGGGTAGGTTTGTTTTCTTTCATTTCTGCTCAGTTCTCTACAAATTTTCTGTTATCTCTTGAATTTAGTGGTTGCATAATTAGGCTTTGACACCAAAAGGATCTAGAAACAACTCCTAATTTCATCATTTACAAATTACCTAGACCTGAATACAGTTCTTAAATGTCAACATTACTGACCTGAAATTTGAATAAAATAATTCATATAAGAAGTTTAGCATAGTTTTTGGGAAATATTCCCTTAAATTAATGATGGCAAGTTCTTATTATTTACAAGATGTTTCCCATTTTCTATTTACCTAGAACCAAGGATGTATTATTCAACTCATTGGCTAATTTATGTTTTGTCTTTCTGTTTGACTGTACAAACACTTAATGGATTGATTACAAGTGTAAAAAATTAAAATGAAATAGAATGAATATTAAAGTCTAACTTGATATTTCTATAACCAGATGTATCTCCCCAGAGGCCAAACCTTTAGTTCTTTTTATCATACATTTGTACAATATCCATTATATTTATATAAAAGAATACACAATATAATTCTACCACAAAAATCATGCACATAATTGTTTAATGAATATTAGATGATATTACTTTTATGATTAATGTTACTATTAGCATTAGCAATAAAAGTAATGTTACAATTTATAAAATAATTAGTCCTTAAAGATCCTTGGGGGGGGGGTGTGTGTGTGGGGAGATCCAAGAAGGTCAAACAAGGAAGACTGCAGAAAGAATTCCATGCATTAGGATGTACTTGATTAAATAATATTTATATAAAATTATAAGTGTCAAGGAAAGTCTAATAAGAGCCTTGTATATGACATTGTGAGTCAAAAGAATCTCATTCAATAGATAGTTACTAAGAATTAAACATGTAATATGTTTCACGTACCACATGCCAGATGCTATGCTCAGCTCTGGATATAAAATCATGAATTCTGGGCTCAGGAAACACCTAAAGGATGTGCACAAGCTGGCCAGATGACTTTGGGAGGAGAATAAACACAGAGTGGGAGTAAAGCTCAGTGCCAAAGGAAGCATAGCAGCTCAAAAACCTGAAAGTTGTTTAGTTGGTTAGAGTAGAAAAAGTGAGAGTGAGCATGGAGATAGAGAATCTAAAGAGGTGAGTAAAGTACATCAAGCCCTGGAAGCCATGTTCAAGAGGTGTAACTATCCTACATGTATGGAAGTACCACTGAAGGAAGCACTTTAAAGCCAGGGAGTGATAAAATCAGATTTTATTTTACTTCATCTTTTGGGGGGAGAGATGTGTCTGCAGATTATAGGTGAGAGAGAAGAGCACATTTTCATATTTAAGGCTGGTATTAACATGATGATTACAGAAATAAGAAATAAAAACATGGAGTCTAGGGATATTTAGGGGATAAATGATAGGTGGAACAACTGACTGGATATAAGATGATTGGAGCCTGGGTGGGGGTAAAAAGCAGTTAGGAGAGATGCCCAAGTTTCTGATTTGGGTTACTAGTTGAATTATAGGGCCATATACTAAAACAGGGAACACTAGAGTAAAAGCAGTTTGGGAAGAGGGAGGAGAATTTGAAATACTCAAATCAAGGCTCCCCATGAATATTCCAGTGAAAATTTAACTCACAAGAGGATACATATATATAACTCAAAAGATGTACATGTTTACATTTATCAGCATAGAGGTTGTATTGGAAACTAGATAGTTGAAAAAACTTCCCAGAGGTTGAAAACTTCCCAGAGGTAGATAAAGGAAGATTCCCTACAACTGATGCATGAGCATGACAGCATTTAAGGGCTGTAAAAAAAAAAAAAACAAAAAAAACAAAAAATACCTATTCAGATATTTTGCCCCTATCTATCATTTTTATTGATTTTATTTTTAAGAGCAGTTTAAAGTTCACAGCAAAATTAAGGGGAAGGTACAGAAATATCCTGTATACCTTCTGTCTTCAAACATGCATAGCCTTCCTTATAAAAAAAATCCCCCATCAAAGTGGTATATTTGTTACAATGGGTAAACCTACACTGACCCACCATAATCAGCCCAAGTCAATAGTTAACTTTATAGTTCACCCTTGGTGTTATACATTCTGCGGGACTGGAAAAAATGTATAATGATATTTATTCATAATTATGATATCATATGGAGAATTTTCACTGCTTTAAGAATTCTCTATTCTGTACCCATTTATCCCTACCATACCTTCTCAAACCCTGGCAACCACAGACCTTTCTTACTATCTCCTTAGTTTTGCTTTTTCCAGAATATCATATAGTTGGAATTGTACAGTGCATAGTCTTTTCAGATTATCTTCTTTCACTTAGTAATATGCATTTAAAGTTTCTCCATGTCTTGTTATGGCTTGATAGCACATTTATTTTTAGTGACAAATAATATTCTATTTTCTGGATAGACAATTTATTTATTCACTCACCTATATCTTGGTAGCTCCAAGTTTTGGCACTTATAAATAAAGCTATTATAAACATCCATGTGCAGGTTTTTGTGTGGACATAACTTTTCAACTTCCTTATGTCACTACCAGGAGCACAATTGCTGGATCACATGTTAAGTGTATATTTAGTTAGATAGAAAAATAAATAAAATAAAATAAATAAAAAAAACCCACCAAACTGTCTGCAAAGTGGCTGTACCATTTTTCATTCCCACCAACAATGAATGGGAGTTCTTGTTGCTCCACGTCCTCAACAGCATTTGGTGTTGTCAGATGTTGGTTACCCTAATACAACTGTAGTGTTCTCATTGTTTACATGTTTGTTTTTTCTGATAACATGGTTTTCAAATGTCTATTTACCATCTGATTTTCTTCTTTGTGAGGTGTTTGTTAATATTTTTGGACCATTTTTAATTGGCTTGTTTTTTATTGTTGAATTTTTATAGTCTTTTGTATATTTTTGCTAATAGTCCTTTATCAGATGTCTTTTGCAAATATGAGTAAACGTATAAAGGTTAGAAAAAAAAGGTCATCTCCATGGAGCGGTGAGTAGCTCCATTCAGTTAAGAGGGTGGCAACAAGAACCTACTGTATAGCACAAGGAACTCTGCTCAATATTATGTAACAACCTAAATGGGAAAAGAATTTGAAAAAGAATAGACACATGTATATGTATAACTGAATCACTTTGCTGTATACCGGAACACAACATTGTTAATTAACTATACTCCAATATAAAATAAAAAGTTTAAAAAAGGAATAAGCCACATGATACTGGAAAAAAATAAAGTGGCAAGCAAATGAAAAATAATCATTGTTAAGAGTGGAATGGGATGAAGTGTGTATGTATGGGAGAGTTGGGAGGAAGTGTGTGAACTGAATGCCAAACTAAGGACTTAAGATTTTATTCAGCAAGCGACAGAGAGCAAAAGAGGTACTCAAGCGGGACAGTGACTCAATTAGAGCTGAATCCACCATTCCATTTACAAGTACAATTAACTCTTGATTACATTGTGCCTTGTTAACATAATTAAGCTTTTAAACCTGGGTTGCTGAGCTCCAACAATTACATAATTGTTGGAATTACTTCCACAAAAATTTATGTTCCCCAACTTGGGCAGTATCACCAGGAGCAAGATCAGCATTGCTTGGAAGTCCTTTATATATCCCTGGTTAACAACTTTTTTTTTTCCCCCCAAAGGCTATATGAAACCCTCATCATTAAGCTGTAGTCCTTTATACAGAAATTATAGAGCTTCATTTTTTGCTTAACAAAGGTCTAAATTCAGGAAAAATAGATTTTATAATAATGCACCTATACAACATCAACTGTACCTTAACAAAATAGTGATCAAAGCAATTTTAACTACCACCTCAAATATGTTATTTTGAAGTAAAAATTGATCTTAGTTAATATGATATACGGGCAGAGCTGTTGCTTATGTGCTTTGGCTATTCTATTTTTTATGTATAAGGCCTGTTTCTATTCATCAAGCATCATAAATAAAGGAATTAAAAAATAAAACAGAACAGCAAAACCACCATTGCCTCCTAGTTCTAGAATCTTCAGTTTAAGCAGTGACCTGTCACCAATGATTTCAATTATGCAGTCTAGGCACCACATGAATGATGAAAATTTGCTATATCTTCACTATACAGTGGGTGACTCATTAGGGCATTTTACTGAATACTATACAATTAGCTAAGCACCTTACAAAACCACAGTGTATTCTGCAATATATACCAACATTGCAAAAATTATCCTGAAGTATTATCCTAAATAGGTTCATTTTTTATCTTTCCAGGATGAAGAGGCAAAGGCAGGTGACATTTTAACTGTAGATTTGCAGTTTTATCACTGAATGAGATCTAAGCAATGACTAAAGGAATACCCTTCATTTGTAGAAGACATATGTACTGCAGTCTTCAAATACTAAAATATTTCAAACTATACAAGAGGTGAAGGAACCTAAAATTCTGGTAAATTCTTGGGAATGTAACTCACTTTTCTTCTTCAGCATCACCTCAGTCAGTCACAGTAGCTTGAATCTTATATGGTGTGATATGATGGGGCCAATTAATACCAGAATATCCTTTGCTCCTGCTGACCTGCAATCAAGTCTATCTTGTTTACAAGAGGAATACTTATTCTACCTAAATCACTATTCCTTTAGAAGCCTTCACTTAAAATATAAGGACGGGGCTTCCCTGGTGGCGCAGTGGTTGAGAGTCCGCCTGCCGATGCAGGGGGCACGGGTTTGTGCCCCGGTCCAGGAAGATCCCACATGCCGCAGAGCAGCTGGGCCCGTGAGCCATGGTCGCTGAGCCTGTGCATCCGGAGCCTGTGCTCCGCAGCGGGAGAGGCCACAACAGTGAGAGGCCCGTGTACCACAAAAAAAAATAAAATAAAAGGACCATATTACTTGAAAATGACTCATAAACTGATAAGCATCTACTAATTCATATAATTCAGGAGCTGTCATCTAGTTTAGCAATACTTAAATAACTTAAGAAAGGATGGGAAATGATTTTTATTCATGGAAGGTGCTTGATATCCTCAGAACTCTCTCTCACCTTATCTTTTATAAAGGAGGCAAGAATATACAGTGGAGAAAAGGCAGCCTCTTCAATAAGTGGTGTTGGAAAAACTGGACAGGTACGGGTAAAAGTACAAAATTAGAACAGTTCCTAATACCATATATAAAAATAAACTCAAAATGGATTAAAGACCTAAATGTAAGGCCACACACTACCAAACTCTTAGAGGAAAACATAGGCAGAACAGTCTATGACATAAATCACAGCAAGATCCTATTTGACCCACCTCCTACAGAAATGGAAATAAAAACAAAAATAAACAAATGGGACCTAATGAAACTTAAAAGCTTTTGCACAGCAAAGGAAACCAGAAACAAGACCAAAAGACAACCCTCAGGATGGGAGAAAATATTTGCAAATGAAGCAACTGACAAAGGATTAATCTCCAAAATTTATAAGCAGCTCATGCAGCTCAATAACAAAAAAACAAACAACCCAATCCAAAAATGGGCAGAAGACCTAAATAGACATTTCTCCAAAGAAGATATACAGACTGCCAACAAACACATGAAAGAATGCTCAACATCATTAATCATTAGAGAAATGCAAATCAAACCTACAATGAGATATCATCTCACACCAGTCAGAATGGCCATCATCAAAAAATCTAGAAACAATAAATGCTGGAGAGGGTATGGAGAAAAGGGAACACTCTTGCACTGCTGGTGAGAATGTGAATTGGTACAGCCACTATGGAGAACAGTATGGAGGTTCCTTAAAAAACTACAAATAGAACTACCCTATGACCCAGCAATCCCACTACTGGGCATATACCCTGAGAAAACCATAATTCAAAGAGTCATGTACCACAATGTTCACTGCAGCTCCATTTACAATATCCAGGACATTGAAGCAACGTAAGCATCCACTGATAGATGAATGGATAAAGAAGATGTGGCACATATATACAATGGATTATTACTCAGCCATAAAAAGAAATGAAATTGAGTTATTTGTAGTGAGGTGGATGGACCTAGAGACTCACACAGAGTGAAGTAAGTCAGAAAGAGAGAAACACATATACACGGAATCTAAAAAAAAATAAATGGTTCTGAAGAACCTAGGGGCAGGACAGGAATAAAGACGCAAACGTAGAGAATGGACTTGAGGACACGGGGAGGGGGAAGGGTAAGCTGGGACAAAGTGTGAAAGTGGTATGGACATATATACAGTACCAAATGTAAAATAGATAGCTAGTGGGAAGCAGCTGCATAGCACAGGGAGATCAGCTTGGGTCTTTGTGACCACCTAGAGGGGTGGGATAGGGAGTATGTGAGGGAGATGCAAGAGGGAGGAGATATGGGGATATATGTATATGTATAGCTGATTCACTTTGTTATAAAAACAGAAACTAACACACCATTGTAAAGCAATTATACTCCAGTAAAGATGTTTAAAAAAAATCATTTAGGTAATTGTTTATGCTATTCAGTATGTATGATTATAGGTATATAACATAGTAGTTACCTATCTACCAATTTAACTGTATCTACTTATCTATATCAATTTTTGAAATTGTTCCTAGTCTAATTCAGTCATGCAAAATATCGAATGAAAAACATGGTTTAGAAATGTACTCATGGTTCCTTGAGTACATATAGAACAGTTGAAAAAGGGAAGTTGCTGATACTTATGAGACTTAAATCTGAAGACTTTCTTCTCTCCCTTGAAACGTAACTAATGGAATAAGAATGATTTTTTTTTTTTAATTTAGCAGCACTGTCTTTTGATTGCATATTTTTTGTAATGCTGTTGAAATTAGGGAAGAACACATGGCCCATTGAAATATCACTAGTTATAATTTCAGATGCTTTTTACCAATATTTCTAGTTATTAAATTTGGTTTTGAGTTTAAGTCATGCTGAAAAATAAAGATTAATTGGCAAATATATGAACATATATAGATATGATTATCTTTGATTAAGAGAAAAAGAGGAAAAAGCACCAGTGGATTCTTCATCCCATCTCTCTGTTGTTTACCTCCTTAATTTCGCAGAAAATTAAGAACACACCAGCCTCCCACAGCGACACTAACATACACAAATGAACACACATTTCCATACACAACTCATATGACTTAAAAAAGTTGTTCATTAAAACTCATCCCCCTGTTAAAATAACAATACCCCAGTTCTGACTGTTTCTCATATGATCCAGTTTCTCAGCATAAATCACAAAGAGTTTGTTATATGTATTAAGTTTATTAAACTTAGAAAACAAAATTTCTTCAAAATTTAATATTGAGGCAGGAAAAATAAATTATAGTCATCTTTTGATTATTCTAGTGATTAATTTTATGGATAATTTTTGTCACATTAGCTTTAATTGTTCACCATTTTGCTAATACATTAATGGGGAAAAATTCAAAGTAAACTAATATCAATTATGTTTTACATATTCTAACAACTCTAATATTACCATAAAGGATAACATTAAAACCAATGAATGATGAATTTTATTGTTTTTATTCTCTATCTCAGTTCCCTCAACTATAGAATGGAAGATACCTGTTTTTTTCCTCAAGAGATAGAGATATTCAACTGCATATAATGTATGACAATTTATTTCTCTTTGTCCATCCTGGTAAGTTGGCATCTGTTCTTTTTTCAAAATATGTTGTTTCTTTATTATTTATTGTACAACCTTATAAGAAGTGCCTTAGACAAGGAAGACATGAAGTAAAAAAAAAAAAGAATACAGAAAATGAAGGAAGGAAAATAAATGGAGAAAAAATATGTATTCATATGTTCATTGAGCATTATAAAGTGCTTGTCATGTACCTGGCCCTGTTCTAGGTGTTTAGACAGAGGTCTTGAAGAGTAGACTGATTATCAATATTAATTAATATTAATTACTAAAAATATACACTATTAGATATTGATAGTATATTTGAAGATGCTTTTCTACTATGTGTTAAGTACTATATTAGGAAGTTTCACATATATTTTATTAAAATATACTAAGATGAAATTTTGTAAGTATTTATGGCAAACCAAACCCTGCCCCCCAAAAAACGAACACTTTTAGGACCTAAAGGGAAATATAAAATAGCATTCATTTCATGGCTTAAGTGAAAATAGAGGAGAAAAGGGCACATTTTGACCTTCAGACCTTCACATCTGAAGGAGACTCAGATTGTGCTTCATGACCACTTTTTTTTCCATTTTGTTGCAAACTTCAAGCCTGAGCAGTGAAGCCCACTTCCTCCACCTCTCCAAAGCTCACAGGCTTTGCCCCTGCTTAGCTGTGCTCCATTCTTCTCAACCTCACCCTGACATACAGGTACCCAAGAGGCTGCCCAGTGCACTGTGGGGGAGTTTGCCCATGACTGGAAAACCATGGAGTCTGTATAGTCAGTAGTAATGTATTGGGTTGGCCAAACTGTCCGTTCAGGTTTTTCCATAACATCTTAATGGAAAAACGCGAATGAACATTTTGGCCAACCCAATACTTATCCATAATCCAAAGAAATTTCTTATTTGGTAAAACCACCACTGCTGTGTTTTGGGAGGAGGAAATTTCCAAGCATCTCCAAGCAGGAGAATGTAGGCACTGATAATTGTTAGATAATAGGCTGTTCCTTCCTGGGACCTATGCCTCTTTAACAAAGTAATGAAGAGATGCACAGAGTATAAGATTTTTTCAAAATTGAAAAGAGTATGAACCTCTATTGTTCTAGGCAGTTTCATAACCAGACTGATCCTGAGGACTCACCTGGCTGTGCTTCTTTCAACCTATACTCTCTTGCCTCTTGTACTTTTTTCTGGCCTGGTTCTCTACTGTTTAGTAAGAAATCTTATTTAAAGAATTTGTATTTCTGCTTAGCTTGTTGCAATAAACAATCCCAACTAAAGCATTCCTTCTTATCCTGAGAGAGGGGTGAGGGAGAGACCCAGGATGGATGGCTAAGGAAAGAGAGTCAAGTGGTCATGACCTGTTTTTAATGATACATTAAAGTATAAATAGAGTGTATTTGGGAAGACAGATAATCCAAGAGTACAAGTAAATAATTACACTACATAAATCCTGACTCATATGGTACAGAGTACATGTAATATAGGTGTATAGAAAAAGGGAACAATTGTCATGAAAAACCTGTTAGCTTTTTTTTTCATTCCTAGATTCACTATTCTAATTAAAAAAAAGAAATTCTATCTCTGTCTTTGTCAGTCTGTCTCTATATGTGTGTGTATGTAATACACATATGTATGTGTATGTGAGTGTGTATTTATATATGTACGTATATAATTTTGAAAACAGACATATAAATTAAAGCATAAGCTATAGCCATGAAGAATAGCTATCATTTGATTCTTAGCCATGGCATAAAAATAAAAGTTAATTTCGGAGGTTCCTTAAAAAACTAAAAATAGAACTACCATATGACCCAACAATCCCACTCCTAGGCATATACCCAGAGAAAAACATAATTTGAAAATATACATGCACCCCAGTGTTCACTGCAGCACTATTTACATTAGCCAGGACATGGAAACAACCTAAATGTCCATCAACAGAGGAATGGATAAAGAAGATGTGGTACATATATATGATGGAATATTACTCAGCCATAAAAGGAAAAAAAATAATGCCATTTGCAGCAACATGGATGGACCTAGAGACTGTCATACTGAGTGAAGTAAGTCAGACACGGAAAGACAAATATTTTATGATATCGCTTATATGTGGGAATCATTTTTTTTAAAGGGTACAAATGAACTTATTTACAAAACAGAAGTAGAGTCACATATGTAGAAAACAAACTTACGGTTACCAGGGGATAAGGGTGGCAGGGATAAATTGGGAGATTAGGATTGACATATACACACACACTGCAGTATATAAAATAAATAACAAATAAGAACCTGCTGTATAGCACAGGGAACTCTATTCAGTACTCTGTAATGGCCTATATGGGAAAAGAATCTAAAAAAAAAAAGAGTGGATACATATATATGTATAACTGATCCACTGCTGTACACGTGAAACACAGCATTGTAAATCAACTATACTCCAATAAAAATTTTAAATATATATATATATATATGTATATTAGGTAAAAAAAACAAAAGTTAATTTATTTGGTAGACTTTCAAGTTGAATTTATATTAGATAATAAAAATAATTTCTATTCTGATGTATTAACAAAGCTGATTTTATTCCTCACTATGCCCAGAAACATTGTAGTCTCCCAAGAATCCTATTTTCGGCATGATATTTTCCCATGAAAATATTTTTGACATGTGGTTGTAAAGACACTGACTGCAACTATTTGCCAAGTAGACAGCATCCAAGAAATATTCTGTGATTCTGTCTGTCAGCTCTGCTTACTAAGGACTCCCAAACAGATGTGGGAGACTGTTCAAACAAACTCCCCAGTGAAAACAGTGTGATCCACGGGTTAGAGGTTTCATTCTCATTCACTCTTTAGTTACTTACCCTCTTACCATTACCCAGAAGGAAACATGCAACATTAAAATAGACAATAAACACTAAGTTCACCAGAACAAGTAATTTAACACAAAAAACCCACTCAGAAGTAATAGAAGATTGTTTGTTGTATGTTAATAGGATGTGGACACTATGAGTTGTAAACAAGCTTTGTTATGTCCCCTGTCCTTGGTAGAAGGTTATAATTCAATCCTTTAAGGAAAAATACAGAGACATTGAATAACCATGTATTTTTCAGCATGACTGTCTGGTTTATGAATAAATTGAGGGCTCAGCATCCAGAGGTCCACAGATGTACGTTGAGTCTTTTTTCTTTTTTTTGCTTTAAAGCTTCCAGTACCTAACTACCTAACTTACTCATACAGTTTCTGAGAGAGTGGACCAGACACAAGCCATCTTAATTTATGCTAGTCTAACCCCAAGAGGATGGCTTTTTTAAATAAAGCAGTGCTTCTAATCAGGTAGCTATAACAGAGGAAAAATAGTTTTAATTTCACAAAATACTGTATCTAGAACAAGTCACTAATCATGAAAAATAAAAAAATAATATAGAGAAAATGATAAATTATATATTTCATCAAAATTTAAAACATGTGCTTTTTGGAAGAATATTTTATGAAAAAGCAAGCCACAGGCTGGAAGAAAATATTTCCAATACATATATCCAACAAAATGTTTATATACAGAAAATATGAAGAATGCTGATACTTCAATAATAAAAATAAAAAAATTTAAACAGACTTTACATAAGAAGATATATGAAAGGTAAATAAACACATGAAAAAGTGCTTGATATAACTAGTTGTATGAAAAATACAAATTAAAGTACAATGAGGTACCAATACACACTCCTTGGAAAGATTACATGTTAAAAGTTTGACAATATTAAGTGTTGGCAAGGATGTAAAGTGAATGAACTCCCATGAATAACTAGTGAGAGTAGAATGTTTTATAATTATTTTCAAAAAGGACTTCGCAGTTTCTAATAGTTTAACATATTTTACTATATAACCTCATAATTTAACTCCTAGTAATTCATTCAACAATAATAAAAACATGTGGGCACACAAAGACTTATATTGTACAGTACGTTTATAGTAGCTTTACTCTTAATGGCCCCAAACTGGACAATACTCAAAAGTCTATAAAAAGATGAACAACAATGCTCATTCTGAGTGAAAGAAGCCAGTTACAAAATTTTACAACCTGTTTTATTTAAGTTATGAAATAGCTAAAACTATTTAATAGTGACTGAAAGCATATCAACATCTTCCTGGTTTTGGTGTTGGCTTTGTGAATTTAATACAAAGGGGTATAGGGAACTCCTGTGATAAAAATGTTATGTATCTTGATTGACATGGTGGTTAAATGGATGAATACATTTGTCAAAATTTATTCAATAGCACATTTAAAAGGATTGCATTTTATTTCATGTAATTTATACTACATAAAGGTTGATTATTAAAAGTTAAATAAATAGTAACAGTATATGTTTAAAATTATCCAAGAAACTTTAATAAGCTGTCATGCAGCTAGAACTGAATACTCAGTTTTTAAAAGAGCAGCATACTCAAGAGAGTCAAGCAAGATATAACACTGGATCATGAGTGAGGAATAATATTTCCTCTCACCAAAAATGGTTAATGTTATTCATTTTAGAGTAATAACTACTATTGTTTAATTAAAACTTGGTTCATATTCATTTTTAAAAACATCAACTTTAAAAAAATTAACATAAATACTTTTTCTTAGGCCCAAGCTTAAACCAATTAAATTTAAAATATCTGGTAGTAAAGACATGAATTGAGTTTTTAAAAATTTTAATAGTTTTATTTTGAAAGTTTTAGATTTACAGAAGAGTTGCAGAGAGTTCTTGTATATCTAATATAACTATGCTTTATTTATTGAAACTGACAAATTAACATTGATTTTAATATTAACTCAACCAGATATTTTATTTGGATTCCACCATTTTTTCAACTAACATCCTTTTCCTGCTCCAGGATCCAGTTAAGGCCACCATAGTGCATTTAGTCCTCACGATTCCTTAGGCAACTCTAATCCATAAAGCTTCTCAGTCTTTCCTTGTTTTTACTACCTTGGATACTTTTTTGAAGAGTTCTGATTAGAATATCCATCTACCTGTGGACTATCCATCTATTTGGGTTTTTCTGTTTTCTCATAATTACACTGAGGTTGGAAACTTTTGGGAAAAATATCACAAAAGTGATATGCCCTTCTCATTGCATTATATCATGGAATACATGCTATCAATATGACATTATTAGTGATGCTAGCTTGATACTTGGTTAAGGTGATGCCAGCTGAATTTCTCCTCTGTCAAGTTTTCCTTTTTTATACTATGTTAGTTAGGACTGATTAAATATGCTCTATTCATATTAAAGAACAGGGAATTAAATCTATCTCCAAAAGGGAAGAGTATCTGAGAAATTGTGGACATAAGCTAAAGCCACCATACTAATAAATAAATGTCTTGGGGGGATTTTTTGAAACTGCAAATATCCTGTTTTTCAAAGTTTCACCCACTAATTTTAGCAACTTATTTTAGCATCCATCAGCTATTTTTACTGTGGTGTTCTAACGGTGATTTTCTATTTCCTTTTTTTTTTTTGCATGTTTTATTGGGAAATTTTCTGTTTATTTACTTATATCAGTATGGATTCATGGATATTTATTTGATTCTTTGGTTATAATCCTTTTTTTTTGCCCATATTTTTCATCTTTGGCCACTAGGAGTGCTTTCAGATTATCTCGTCTCCTTTTGAAATATGCTATTTTTTGTTTTTGTACATTATGTGGCACTACAAGATGCAACAGGTTTATTTTACATTTTCCTATCTTAGACTTTGAATCAGACATTTCTTCAAGGGCCCAAGTTTCTTTAGGAAACAAGACCTAGATGAATTCATTGCTACTGGGATGGTACTGCTTCTAGGCAACCACAGAGAAAACACATGTATGTATACTAACTCATGTATATGTACATAAGTATACCTATCTCTGTATCTATTAATAAGTATATTAAAATAAATATGCATTCATAGCTATATCTCTGATTGATCCAGCACCACAGATTTCATAACAGCCTTTCTCTTGATTATTTGTAAATTCTTTCTCTGGCAGTGGGAAACCTGGCTCCCATTACATGCAATTTACTTGCTTATGTGTTCAATCCTAGTGTGCATGTAAAGTCGGTTCCAGACTATTAAGCCATACTCTTGTGAAAAACAAATTTACCAACACAAATCACTGCTTATGTATAGCTATTTTTATACTTAGCCTTACTGTATCTAGACAAGACCCTCTTTCTAGGGATTTAGCTCTGCCCCTTTCTTTTTTATCCTTTTCAGGGAGATAACATCATACATTTGTAATAAAAATAGCTTCTTTTGCTACACTTTACACTCCATTGTGGACCTCACCTATATGCTTGTTGATATATTTTCAAATGGATATACATTAAAAGTTTATCTTTGTGATGTATTCTTCTATGGGTTTTGACAAATGCATGGTCATGTATCCACCATCACAGTGCCATACAGACTAGTTCCATCATCCTAAATACTCCCTTGTGCAAACACCTTAACTCATCATCAAACACAGGGTCACACAAGTTTTTGTCCTAGATTTTTTATAGTTTCATGTTCTACATTTAAGTATATAGTGTGATTTGAGTTAATATTTGTCTAAGTGTGAGGTTAATTTATTAGCATATGCATATCCTTGTAAAGGCTACCATTTCTCCTTTAAAATGACTTTGAATCATCATCAAAAAGAGTTGACTATATTTTTTTAGGTCTATAAATGTCAGTTAGCTGAAGTTGGTTGATAGAGCTGTTCAGATCACCTATATCCTAACTCATTTCTATCCTCTTATTCTATCAACTACTGACAGAGATGTGCTCAAGTATGCAAATACAGTTGTATGTTTTGCCTCACATAATTTTGAAACTCTCTTAAGTGCATACATAGTTGGTATTTTTTCTTTTTGAATTACATTTCTATTTATATGTCACCTACCTCTTTATTGCTGATAGCGTTCCTTGTTCTGGTATCTACTTGCTGGAAATCAATGTAGCTGCTCATTTTTTTTTTAATTTTTTGGTTATACATTGAAAGTGGTTATTGATAAGACTGAATTAATATTCTCCTTCTAGCCCTTGTCTGTTTGTTCCTTTTTTTATTTTAGCTCTTTTTCATTTGTTCTGTTTGTTGTATATTTATTCCACTTTGTATGTTTTCTATGTATTTAATTTTTTGTTTTATATTCCACTTCATCTCCTATTTTGAATTATTCTATGTACCTCTTCAGAAACACTTTTTAGGAATTTTCAACGTGTTTATAAGACACTTTTAAATAATCTACTACCATCAATTACACTACTTCATGTTTTTGTAAGGACTTTACAAAATATCCCATATTCCTCTCTCATCCTATTATTGTAAAATGTTTATATATGCTATAAGTACACAATGAATGTGTACTATTTGCTTTAAATAGTCATCTTTTAGAGCAATACCAAGAGAAAAATTAATTTATTTTATCTTTTAAAATTTTTATTTGCAATGCTTTTTATTTCTTTGAGTAGACTCATTTATCGCGCCTGGGTCTGGGATTCCTGTTAAGCATATGTTAAACTTTCTGATATTGTTCCACAATTTTTGAATGCTCTGCTGTGTATTTTGTTTGCTTGCTTCCTTTCTTGTTTGTCTTTCACACTTTGCATTCTTTGCATTTCATTTGGACTAAGTTCTGTTGACCTATCTTCAAGTTCACTTATTTTTCTTTGCCTCTGTCTTGTCTAATGCTGAGCCCAAGAAAAGCATTCTTTACTTCTATTACTCTTTTTTACTTAAAGCACTGTGTTTACTGTGTTTTCTCTTACCTTATATTGCACCAGTTATTTATTGAAAGCTGGACAAATTGTATGGGCCAGTGGATAATGAGTTAAAGATATTTTATTTTCTAAGTGAGCACATATTTTCCTCTGTTAAGTCTCTAGTATGAGTGTTTGTGTTACTCCTGTCAGAAAATGGGATGAAACTGAAGCTTACTGTTTTTATGGTTACACTCAGTACACCAAATTTCTTTAGTGACATCTTGTTTTTCAGATGGTTCTTCTTAATATCTTACTCTACTCTTTGACCTGAGTTCTCTCCCTGCTCTGTTCCCTGGGGTGATTTGTGGAGGAAAAGCCTGATAGAGTTCAACTCCCCTTGTATCAGTGGCCCCCAGGGCTTCACATTCATGTCAGCCCACACTCAGCCTTTGTTAATGCTTTTTAACTGAGTTTTACTCCATAGTTTAAACGTATCCAGCAACATCTGCCCCAGGTATACAAATGCTTGGGTTTTATTTCTTCCAGCAGGCTCCTTTCTTTTCCCATACTGGAGCTTAGTTTTTGCTCTATGCTCTCCATTCTCTCATGGGTTAAAGAAAAGTCATTTACTTTTCAGTTTTCCCATCTTTTTCTTTGTCTTATCATAAAGGTGGAAGTAATAGTCTTTCCAGCTCCATGTATCTCTGAGCTGAAGTTAAGACAATGATATTTTTGAAATAATTCAGGTGATAATCTTGTACAGCCCAGATTGAGAACTACATTATTACACTATGCATCTTGATCAGCAAAGGGTAAAACTCTGTAGCATGATTTAGATGGTCCTACATAATCTGGGCCCCGCCATATTTCTTGCACTTTATCTCCTCCCATGTTTATCCGAGCTCTGAGTTTTCTAGTCACACTGAGCACTTCTTTCTGGGAAGACACTATTCATGCTCCAGCCTGTGAGCCTTTACTCTATGCATTATACCTGCAGTGCTGGTCCTCAGCCTTCTTAGGACTTGCCCCCACACTTCTGCAAGAACTGCCTATTCCTTCATTCAAGAGGGTGCAATGAACTCCTCTGTTAAGACACTAATGCTGTACTGAATCATTCTTTAATCTTTTTTTTTTTTTTTCCCAGAATTTAATGGGAAAGAACTCAGAAGTTTCTAGGTTGTGAGACTGGAAGAAAAGACTATTTTAAGAAATAGGCTTTAGGGCTTCCCTGGTGGTGCAGTGGTTGAGAGTCCGCCTGCCGATGCAAGGAACACGAGTTCGTGCCCTGGTGTGGGAAGATCCCACATGCCGCGGAGCGGCTAGGCCCGTGAGCCATGGCCACTGAGCCTGCGCGTCCGGAGCCTGTGCTCCGCAACGGGAGAGGCCACAACAGTGAGAGACCCGCGTACCGCAAAAAAAAAAAAAAAAAAAAAAAAAGAAATAGGCTTAAAAATAAGGAAACACAGAAGTATATGACTGATGAACTTTCCATGGTTCTTTTATTTATAACTATTCATTATCGCCACTAGACCTATTTTATCTTCATTTCTTTATGTATCAATTATCTCCACTCACTGGAACTAAAATTTTGATGAAGCCAAGGATTTTACCTTATTTGTTTATGATTCATTGGTTTATCCTTCATTCTTAAAATAGCACCAAGTACATAGCTGGAAGGTGGTATTCGCTTAAAATATAAGTGGCACATTTCATTATTTTTAGATGTGCCTCCTGAATGCCAGATACTATGCCAAGTAAGGACTAATTAAAATTCAAGGTGCAGTCTATAACATTAAGTTTAGTGTCTAACTTATAATGTGAATAGCATAACTGAATGTATAATCCTAGGCTGGAAGAAATTTGAGTAGAATTTATGAAACTTTCCCTGAAAGGAGTCCTGAGGTAAGCCTAAGGCGTTAGTGATCATATAATGGATATTCTTCCTGTGATGTTTCTACACATGCAGATCAGGTTAAAATGACTAGGTGAGCGAGGTTATAAATCCTAAACCACAGGATTTCATGGTGGGGGCAAGTGTCACTTTCAAAGCACACAGGAAATGGAAATTTAAATTTTTACTCTAACTCACTGAACAAACAGTGAGATTAATCCAATGCAAATTTCATCTAATAAAACTAAGTAAAATCCCTCATAGACTCCTTCCAAATCCAGAAGTATCATATTCCTCAATTATGAACTTTCTAATTCAGACACTCTCTCTGTACTATGCTGCTTTCTCAATGATCTCCCCACCCATGACATGAATGCCTGAGAATAACACTCTTGCTTCCCACTGCCTCTAAACCACCATCCCATAGCACCAGGGGAAGGGAGTCTCTCTTCCAATCTCACAGCTTTATCAGCTGAATTCTAAGTTCCAAGATTACAATATTTTGTTTTTCTTTCTTCTTGTTTGAAGATGTTTCCCCTTTTCCATTCTCTCACCTTGCCTTCAGTCTCTGATTCTGTAGTTCCTTGCTCTATACCCTCACTGTTTCAAAATGAGCCCAGACAACAGTCATCTGAGAATTCTCAGAGGAGAGAGAGCAAAAGTAAAAGTTAATACATGTTTTTGAATAATTTGATAAGACAAGGCATAAGAACATGAACTCAATGTGACAAGCCATTAGGGGATTTTGCAGGTTTACGAACGAAAGATTAGCACAGCAAAAGTAGCGTTTTAGGAGGATCAGTCTGGCATCAGAGGGCTCGGTGTGTTAGAGGAGGAAACACTCCATTCACAGAGAGTGCTAAGCAGCTACCATGGATCCCACAGCAGGCAGTAAGGGTAGTGAGATAATCTGATGAGAGAGAGAAAGAACTACAAGCTTTCTACGCCATGGGTGAAAACACTGTTTTAAGAAACGCATTTTAGAATAACAAAGTACTGAAGTACATGAGTAATACATTTTCCGTTGTTCTACTTATATCTATTTGCTTTCCTCTGTGGTAGCAGAGGGTCCCTGTAATGACTTAATTTTTTAATGTTATCTTTAATAAAGCATAACAATAATTATGTTAGTGGGATAATTGTAAATGTTTACAGTGTGACGTCTGTTAATTAAAGTGATCCGCAGGCACATTGGTAGCCATAGAACAAATATTACTTCTGTTTAACATATTATTTTGCTATATCCCTAAGAGCTACAAGGCTTAATATAAATTTGTTAGACTAGATTGGGAAATCCAGCTTGAGGAGATTAAATATTCAGAGAAATTTCATGGGATACGATATAGCTTATAAGTTACTAGTGATATATTATATGTAATGAAAAGAGCTAATAGTAGGTTAGATGGCTGCTAGATATAAATACAATTCTGTGCATTACATATTGGTGAAATCAGCATGTTTGTTGTTCTCTGCCTATCCCACCCCAAAATACTTAGATCTCAAAGTTAACCTATTTGCACTACCCAAATAAAGTTTTTAGGTATCATATTTTTAAAATAATTCCCAGTATAATAAATAATTTAATATCCTTTCTGTCAAGTTAGAAATATTTTCTAAAAATCTCTAATATACCTTAGTGTTTGGAATAATGAAATACTGCAATACTTTTTTAATGATCTGTATTTCTAAAGACATCAAAATAAATTAAAATTCAACAGACAATTCCCTGTATTTTTTCACTCATATATTCTCATCTACCTATACATACATTTTTCTTTACTCCAGTCAAACTAAGATGATAAATTCAGTCAATGGATTATAAACATTTCATAATGGATATGACAAAAGTAATTATATTTTAAACTTACTGTTTGGTAACACTATATATGTGTATGTATTTTTGCATATGTGGATAATAAGATATAATACATAAAATTGTGTATATTATGAAAGAGAGACAAGTATAGTTTAGAAAGATAAAATTGGCCCCAGGTTTGTAGTCTGGTCTTAACATGAAGTAGCAGAATATTTTTCTTGTTTTGTGTATATGTATTAGGAGTAGTTGACTGCACTTAAACAAGTGTCCACAGTTGCCTATTTCTTACTCTCTGCTTTGCCTTGGCTAAAGTTTAGTCAGGTTTCTCTCCTCCATGCAGACCCCTGAACTTTATCTTGCCTCCAAGTCTGAGCCAGCGCTGAAACGCAGAACACCGTCCCTTACGAGTTCATTCCAAGAATGTGGTCACCTTAGCAAGAAACATTTCCTATCAAACTCATGCTGTCTGGTCAAGACCCCTGCTTCCCCAATTTCCCATTATAAGTACCTGATAGCTCTGCTTATCCCTTCCTATAAAAGAAAATATATATTTTTTGGTTTGATTTTGAGGTGCTTCAGACTCTAAGATCATAGTGTTCTTCACATTGCAATAGTCTTTTTGAAAAAAAAAACCTCTCTCCTTATCTAGTTCCGGATTTGTTTTTATTTGACACACTCAAGCATGTACTCTTAATTTTCAAAATCTGTTCATATTTGTACTGTCTCTCATGCTTGTAGACAATTAATGACTATGAATAAACATTGTTCTTATACTACAGTCTGCTGCAACTTTTAAAATATGGTCAATTTACTAATAATGCAGTCAAGGCTACAGCTGTTCCTTCTTCTCACATCTTTTTTTCTCTTAATACAACCAAGTAACAAGTTGATTTTAAATGTTACCATTAACAAGGTCAGGCTCCAAAGTGAGAAAAGAACTGTTAAGACTGACAGGGTGAATAGTGTACCCAGAGCATTACTGTACCTTGGTAGCAGAAAAATTACTATCAGAATTTTCCTGTAATCCAGGATATGATACACAAGGAAAATGAGGCAACCATGAGAAAGTTTCTTCATGATTATCTTACTATTCATTTTTTCCAATACTATAATAAGATCTCCCCTAGTTTTTCAGTTCCCTAGGGAGGGAGCAGTCATTCTTTCCTTTGAAAATTATTTGTTAAATTTGCATTAATTTTATTCAAATGAAGATTTTCTAATGATTTGAATATTAGGTAATAATTGTATGTATCTCAGATTAGCAATGTATGGTGAATGACTGCGAGCAAAAACTCCTAAAAGATTATACCTAGCTTGTTATATCAGTACTACTAAAGACAAGAGGATAACACACGAGAGACACTGAAAAGTCAATTTGTAAAGACTAACATTGCTGCACCTTTCCTAAACACATCTCTGAAAACTGGGGCTAAAAAATCTGTGGAGATGCTGCACAAAATCATCCACGTGAATTGCCCTAGTTTTTATGGATTTGAGAGCTAAAGCAAAAAGAAGGCTGTGACTCATCCCTTGTACAATGTTAAGAGTCACGTTTATAAGCTTCTGTTACTCCTCCAATAGTTATCTGATGTAAGCATCCATACACTAACTGAAGCTGTTGGACTGTTCTTGGGATTCCTGATGATATCATGTGTCAGAGCAATCTATTCACCCTTATGAAATCCCTGTTCAGTAGACCCCAACATGCAGTGTCATTGCGGCCACTATAAGTACAAACTCCCAGATTCTTTATGCCTTAGGAAAGGGCTATCTTTCCACAAATATAATTTTAAGAACCATGTATCATTTACTTCTTAGAAGCAAGAATTATATCAAAGAAAATCATTCTCTAAATTTATATAAAATCATATTTAACCATTGAATTTCAAATATGTTCAAATTGAGCATAATTATATTTAATAAAATTAAAAATAACATAAAATTCAACATTTAATCATAATTAGGGACTAGGTTATTTATAATACATAAAATAATTATGTCTTACTTTTATAGGAGCCAATTCGTTATGATATTCTGATGCTTACATTTTCTGATATCTTATTTTCCATGGAAATGGCAACCATATTGGGATGTATTTATTTTGACATTGTGTTCCTCAAATATTTATGAGTACAACTATTTTGGATAAAATTAAACATATATTTTAAGCTAAAGAGTAAATCTCAAATGCGTTCATCTATTTATGCTGCAAATATATTACAGTACTTCACTGGGAATCTTATTATACTTTAGGGAAAGAAACAGAGCTACTTACTTTCTTAAATATCTACATCTCATCAATATATCACTCATTGAAATATTGCTTAATTTAAATTTTAGGTTTTTTAGAGTTTGAGTAGTCTTGGTCCTTGTAATTTATTGAATTATATATGTTGTCTACATCACAAAATGACTCACAATAATCTTTCACTAAGTAACTCTTATTTTAAGTATGACTTTCTTATACTGGATGGATAAAAAATGTAAATGGCTTTTTAATTTAGATTTAAATTTCAGATAATCTGAACATAGGATTTATAGTCAAAAACAGCCTCCTTGATGTTATTCCAATTTTCTACATTGAAGAACTGGCAACAAATTTCTGGAGACGTTGAAATTTCTTTTCTGTCAATAATAAATTTTTCATAGTTATCACTTCTGCTCTATTCAAATAAGGTTTCAATCCCCTAAATACTGTAAGAACATTGTACATTGTATATACATGAGTTTTTAAATTTTTATTGGAATATAGTTGCTTTCCAATGTTGTGTTAGCACATACATGAGTTTTAATTCCTGAATAGTTAATCATATATATTTAGTTAATGTGTAAGATAAATGTAAATATAATGATTTAGCTTATAATATTAATGTTTCCTAATAAGTCATGCCCAGTTAGTATATAAATCATGTCAGTTATTTTTTAATGCCCATTAGATATTTATGTTTATTGATGAACAGTAGATTTACATTGTTGTATTAGTTTCAGGTGTACAACAGTGATTCAATATTTTTAAAGTTATTATAAAAGATTGGTTATATTATCTGTGCTTCACATTACATCCTTGTACATTATTTTATACTTGTCTGTACCTCTTAATTCTCTTCCTCTATCTTGCCCTTCCCCTCACCACTCCCATTGATAAACACTAATTTGTTCTCTATAAGTCTGTCTCTTTTTTGTTATATTCATTAATTTTTTTTTTAGATTTCATCTGTAAGTGAAAAAATACAGTATATGTCTGTCTCTGATTGACTTACTTCACTAAACATAATATCTTCCAGGCCCATCCACATTTCTGCAAATGGCAATATCTAATTTTTTTTTTTTAACACCTGAGTGCTATTCCATTGTGTATATTTATATATATCACATCTTCTTTAACCATTCATCTGTTAATGGACACTTAGGTTGTTTCCATATATTGGCTAGTGTAAATAATGCTGCTCTAAACATTGGGGTGCATATATCTTTTTGAATTAGTGTTTTCAGGGGTTTTTTTGGATATATATTCCAGGAGTGGAATTGCTGGATTATATGGTAGTTCTATTTTTAATTTTTGGAGGAATCTTCATACTGTTTTCCACAGTGGTTGTACCAATTTACATTCCCACCAATAGTGAGTGGCTCCCCCTTCCCCACATCCTTGCCAACATTTATGATTTTTTGCCAGAATGACTATCATCAAAAAGACAAGTGTTAGGTAGTATCACATTGTGGTTTCGACTTGCATCTCCCTCATGATCAGTGATATTGAGCATCTTTTCATATGCCTATTGGCCATCTGCATGTCTTCTTCAGAAAAGTATTGCTATCTATTCAGGTTTTCTGCCCATTTTTTAATTGGGTTGTTTGATTTTGATATTAAGTTGTATGAACTCTTTATATATTTTGAATATTAATCCCTTTTCAGATATATTATTTGGAAAAATTTCTGTTATTCAGTAGGTTGTCTTTTCATTTGTCAATGGTTTCCTTTGCTGTGTAAAAGCATTTAAGTTTAATTAGGTCCTATTTGTTTATTTTTGCTTTTGTTTCCCTTGCCTGAGGAGAGAGAGTCTTAAAACATTGCTTAGACTTATGTCAAAGGGTGTCCTGCATATATTCTCTTTTAGGAGTTTTACAGTTTCAGGTCTTAAGCATATAGATCTTTAATCCACTGTGAGTTTATTTTTTAATATGGTGTGAGAAAATTTTCTAATTTCATTTTTTTCTTACATGTAGCTGTTCAGTTTTCCCAACACTACTTATTGAAGAGACTGTATTTTCCTCATTGTATACTTTTGCCTCTTTTGTCATAGATTTATTGACCGTATGTGTGTGGATTTATTTCTGGACTCTCTATACTGTTCTATTTATTTATGTGTCTATTTCTGTGTCAATACCATATTGTTTTTATTACTGTAGCTCTGTAGTATAGTCTGACTCATGGAACACAATACCTCCAGCTTTCTTCTTTGTTCTCAAGATTGCTTTGACTATTCAGGATTTATTGTGGTTCCATACAAATTTTAGAATTATTTTTTCTAGTTCTGTGAAAAAATGTCATGGGTCTTTTGATAGGGATTGCATTAAATCTGTAGATTGATTTGGGTAGTATGGACAATTTAACAGTATTAAAACTATGGAACTCAGCAAAAGCACTTCTAAGAAGGAAATTTATAGCAATACAGGCATACATCAAGAAACAAAAATCTCTAATAAACAACCTAACCTACCATCTAAAGGGATTAGAAAAAGATTAACAAGCAAAGGCCAAAGTCAGAAGGAATAAATTAACAGAAATCAGAGAAAAATAAACAAAATAGAGACTATAAAAAAAAAAAGAAAACCAAGAGGTGATTTTTTGAAAAGATAAACAAAATTGATAAGCCTTTAACCAGGCTCATTAAGAAAAAATAGAGAACTCAAATAAATTAAAAAATGAAAGGAGAAATTACAACTGATATCACAGAAATACAATCAAAAAAGAATACTATGAACAGTTATATGCCAACAAACTGGACAATGTAGAAGAAATGGACAAATTCCTAGAAACATGCAATCTTACAAGACTGAATCAGGAAGCTATAGATAATCTGGACAGAACAATTACTAGTATTAAAACTGAATCAGGGCTTCCCTGGTGGCACAGTGGTTTGAGAGTCTGCCTGCCGATGCAGGGGACACGGGTTCATGCCCCGGTCCGGGAAGATCCCACATGCCGTGGAGCGGCTGGGCCCGTGAGCCATGGCCGCTGGGCCTGCGCGTCCGGAGCCTGTGCTCTGCAACGGGAGAGGCCACAACAGTGAGAGGCGTGCGTACCGGGAAAAAAAAAGAAAAAAAAAAAAAACTGAATCAGTAGTCAAAAAACTCCCTGCAAACAAAAATTCAGGACTGGATGGCTTCAGAGAGAAATGCTACCAAAAATATAGGTAGGGATAGGTTAACACCTATTCTTCTCAAACTATCCAAAAAATTTGAAAAGGAGAGAACACTCTCAAATTCATTCTATGAGAATACCATGACTCAGATATAAAAAATGGACAAAGACACTACAAAAAAAAAAATACAGTCCAATATCTCTGATGAATATAAGCACAAAAATCCTCACCAAAATATCAGCAAACCAAATTCAAAATACATAAAAAATATCATATACTGTGATCAAGTGGGATTTGCTCCAGGGATGCAAGGAGGGTTCAATATCTACAAATCAATGTGATATACCACATTAACAAAAGGATAAAAATCAGATGATTATCATAGATGCAGAAAAAGCATGACAAAGTTCAACACTCATTTGTGATATAAACTCTCAGCAAAGTGGATATGGAGGGAACATACTTCAACATAAGTCCATATATGACAAAGCCACAACTAACATCATACTCAATGGTGAAAAACTGAAAGATTTTTAGTCTAAAATCAGGAATAATACAAAGATGCCCACTCTCACCACTTCTATTTAACACTGTATGGGAAATTCTGGTCATAGTACAAGAAATAAAAGACATGCAAATTGGAAATGAAAAACTAAACTGTCACTATTTGCAGAAGACAGGGTACTGTATATCAAAAACCCTAAAGTAGGGCTTCCCTGGTGGTGCAGTGGTTGAGAATCTGCCTGCTAATGCAGGGGACACGGGTTCGAGCCCTGGTCTGGGAAGATCCCACATGCCGCGGAGCAACTAGGCCCGTGAGTCACAACTACTGATCCTGCGCATCTGGAACCTGTGCTCCGCAGCAAGAGAGGCCGCAATAGTGAGAGGCCCACGCACGGCGATGAAGAGTGGCCCCCGCTTGCCACAACTAGAGAAAGCCCTCGCACAGAAATGAAGACCCAACACAGCAAAAATAAATTAATTAATGAACTCCTACCCCCAACATCTAAAAAAAAAAAAAAAAAAATTCCTTCTTTGTTAAAAAAAAAAAACCCTAAAGTCACCACCATGAAACTATTAGAACAAATGAATTCAGTAAAGTTGCAGAATGTAAGATTAATATACAGAAATCTGTTGCTTTTCTATACACTATTAACTATCAAAAAGAAAAAGGAAGAAAACAATGCCATTTACAATTGCATCGAAAAAGAATAAAATACCTAGGAATAAACATGAGAGTGAAAGATATATACTCTGAAAACTTTACGACATTGATGAAAAAACTGAATATGATACAAATAAATGCAAAGTTATTCCATGTTCATATTTTTTATCAATTCTCAATTAGGATCATTTCCATGGGCTTTGTCCCTTTCCACATATAGTCTATACTGTATATTGTTATAAAAGGGTTGCTTTATAAAATGCATTATGCATTCATTATAAAATAAAGAATGTTAATTTAAAAGTAAATATTTTAGAAGTATTATTGGTTTGATTACTAGTATTTATGACTATTTTAAGAGTTTAATTAGACTTATTATAAGAATTTACTTAGAACTCTATAAAAGTTTACCTAGAATTCCTTTAAGAACACTGAAATTTCTTTCCAATTGAATTTCCCAACTTTTTATAAAAATTTGAAAATAAAAGCTATAGAAATAAAAAAAAAACAAACAATTTGGTATTTGGTACCATGTAGCTTTTTTAGTCTTTATTCATCTGTATAATTCTTTTTTTGCTGATAAATGGGAAAATAACGCACAGATCTTGGGACACTTGACTCCTGAAGATTTCAGCATGAAACTACTAAAAATAAGAATAGTGTTCTGTGTAACTTTTTAAATTACCATATACGTTAACAATATTTTTCTCAAGTCACTTACTGCATAGTCTACATTCAAATCTCCACAATTGTCCCTAAATTGTCCTGTGTCATTTCAAAACATGAACCAGAATTCAAACAAGATTCACATATTGAATTATCATGTATTTTTAGATCCTCCAGGTATCCACATAGCTGCATTATAGTATAGGCAAGAGATAAGACAGACTAATAGACCAAAACAAAAATTAAAAAAAATAATGCTCATATAAATATTTCATTTATGACAAAATACAACAATGGGAAAAGTTTTTTTTAAATAAGTGTTTCCGGGTCATTTGGGTAGTCACGTGCAGACAATCTCGACCTGTATCTCACACTATATACTAACATCAATTTTAGATGAATTATAGATATAAATGGAATGGTGAACAGTAAAGCCTTTGGAATCAAACAAAATTCCTTACAGTGTTACAGTATACAAGGTTCTATAAGTAAAATCCCAAACAATAACACTACCATACAAAAATTGATAAAATTTACGACATTAAATGTAACAACTTATTTACCAAAAGACACCAAGAAGAGAGTCAAGTGTAAAGTGAGAGTAAATATTTGCAATACATATATCTAAATGTAGTAGATTCTGTAGTGTTCAGGCCACCAGCATTCACTTCACCAACTGCTGAAGAGTGTTAAATAGTTGACACTGTCCAGCTTAGTCTCCCCTCCTGGCAACTGTCCTTAGCTTAAGACAACAATCTTGTCTAATATCAGACCTCCTCCTAGAGTTAGCATGCATCTAGTGACTTGATACCATGGTGTAAAGTTTTGGCTCACATGTCCCAATTTGTTAATATTCTGCAGAGACATTGCAGTGCCAGCAGTCCAGAGGGGTCAGTTGAGGCCTTTTCTGTGACTTCGTCAGAGCACACCTTCCTTTCGTTTCTCCTCAATCCTGCTTCCTTCATTCCCCCAAAGTTTTTGATCCTGGGACCATTCCACCATAAATTTCCTCCCTGCACCTCCAACTCAGGGTCTCTTTCCCAAGGAATCAGACTTGTGGCTATGAAAAAGGACTTAAAGGATATGTAAAGACTTTGAAATCAGTAAGAAAAAGATCATACTCTAGTAGAAAAATCAGCAACAGACTGGAAAAGGCACTTCATAAAAGGAGATATTCAAACAGCTAAAGAAAATGCCCAGGATTTTTAGTCATCAGAGAAATTCAAATTAAACTTTCATAAGATATTCCTTAAAATACACCAACATGGCTACTATGAAAAAGGCAAACAATACAGTATTAGAGAGTCTGTGTAACAAGTGGAGCTCTCATACAGTGCTGGATAGGGTATATAATCGTATAACTATTTTGAAACTGTTTGGTATCATCTACTAAAGGTGTAACCCAGCAATTCTTCTTTTGGAATAAACTCAACAGAACTGTGGGCACTGAAAGAAATGTGCAATGAAAAGAATGTTCCTACCAACACTAAACACAATAGCAAATCCCAGTGATACCCACTGAGAGAATGGGTAAATAACATAGGGTGTTTCCATATAACACCATACTACACAGAAAGAAAAAAAAATACTGTCGCATGTAACAACATGAATGAATTCAGACACAAAATAATAAAGTCTGTTTTTGTTTTTACATAAATTTTAAAAGCATACAGAACTAATCTATAAAATTAGACATCAATAGAAAAAAACTTTATTTGGTATGATCTCATAAATCTAGGAGGAAAATCAGCAGCCTTACTACCAGAGGAGGAAGAATTAATTTGGAGTGGAGAGCGAAACCCACAGCAGCACTGTCAGTATGAACAGCAAATTCATTAGGAAAGGAACGAGGGAAACATGCAGCTCTGACATGGGGTCACCACTGAACTTGGGATACAAATGACAAATGGGGTGACACAGCATCCAGAATTTTAGTGGGGTTTCAAATGAAAGAGAGAACCTATGAAAGGCAAAATAAGCCCCTCTCATATACCTTGCTGGGAAACTCTTCATGTATGCAAGGAAGCTCTGGGAGGGCCTAGCACAGAGTAAAAGCTAAGACAGATTCGAATATGGCTGAACTCTGGGTGCAGTCTCCAAGTGTCTCAGAGATCCAACGGCAGACTGTGGAATCCTTCCAGGTTCAAAAAATATAAACATAACTTCTGCCCAAATAATTGGCTGACCTTTATGATATCCAGACACAGGGCTAACTCCTGAGAAACTAAGAAAAAAATAAAACTAATAAGTTAAAACATAAAGCACAGACATGAGCAACTGCACAGCAAGGAGGAGACAGATTTCATAGAATGAGTCCAGGAAATACACCATAGAAAATTCAGAAAAAAATTCAGAATCCACAATTGCCACAATACACTATCTAAAATGTAGAGTCTTAAACAAAAATTAAAAGGCTGTCAGAAAAAGTATAACCCATACTCAGGGAGTCTCACTAGAGAAATAATAACTCTCTCATTCTAACAGTGAGAACAAGATGCATTACCTACAAAATCCTGTTTATTTGAGGCCCAAAGACCTGACATTGTAAAGTAACCTAATAAACTAAAATCCAATAGGTAATATCTCCCTCAGCTGTGATGGACACAAGCTGCTTTCTTCTGATTGATCAGAGAAAGGAGGAAGAAACCATCATAGATGCAGAAAATAAGACATGATGAAGTTTCAGTGAATTAGAAAAGGCTGAGCTAGAGCTCCCTTGACAGTTTAAAATCCCCGGGTGCCTCAGATACAAGGCGAATTTGCACCCACCTGCCAACTTTTTTTTTTTTTTTAACAGGCTTCAGTGAAGCTCAAAAATTGTGGGAAGGGGAAGAGAACCAAGAAAGCATCCCTGTGAGGCACAGGTGCACTGGTGAGATATAGCCTGAGGGTGGAACAAGAAAACCAAGCAAATTTTTAAACATTCACGGTATGGCAGATAACTGAGAGAAACCTCCACTGAGAGTCAAACAAACAGCTCCTTTTGTTTGTCATGTGAGGGCACAGCAAGAACGTGGAAACACTCCACACTCTAGGTCTTACATTTTGTGTGAGGTATCGACAATCGGCAATGAGAAGGGCAACCGGTTTGCGATGTTTGAGTGACAACTGTTTGACATAAGGCCTTTTTGAGCCAAGTTCCCTCACTTTCCAATTCCCTCCATCATTAACTTACATCTCAAATAACCCCACGTATAAGCAATCCTTATGGCATGCTGTAACAAATTTAGAAAAAGAAGTTCCCTTTTTGACAGACCTTCAAGTGCCAGTTACAGTTCAAATATAACAAATTGGTTGACAACTCATATGCAATGTAATCCCTCCCTAATTAATGTATAAATACTTGCACTTCTGTAGTCCTGCCTTTTCTCCAATTACCCTGTCAGCACCAACTTCAGGATGGTGAAGTCCATCCTCTGGGAGTCTCTGCTGATGTGAAATACTAATACATTTTTATTGTTTATGTTTGGTGTTTGCCATGTCATTAGCACAGTCATCTGGTAAATTCCCAGATTATGAGGGGATAGGTGACTTTGGGGAGGTTCCTTTAGGGTCAATCAAAATACCATCTACCATTGGAGAAAAGGTAGGAGAACAGGGAGTGACACTCCTAAGGTGAAGGTACGGGGTGGGGGTAGGGGGGTTAAAATAGGAATATAGGGCAGAAAATCTGAGACAAAAGTTCTAGCCCTCAGAGCTCAAATGCTGTTAAAAGGGAGCTTATGATCCTACCCTCAAAAATAAACTGAACTGCATAAACTGAATATAACTAAAGCAACAAAAATTTCCAGACCCAGTTGAATTACAGAATGTGACTCAAATCCCCACTCTAATGTCCTGAAAGAAGAATAAGCATGACTTTGGGGCATAAGTATTATTTATCTCCTGTTTTTATTTTCTACACACAATGTCCAACATGTAATCAAAAAGTATAAGACATGAAAAAAGCAAGAAAATGTGACCCCTTGTTAAGAGAATAAGTAGCCAATGCAAAGAGAATAGTCAACACAACCAGACTCGGAGATGGCCCAGATTTAGAATTATTAGATCAGATTAAAACAGCTAGTGGAAAAGTTAGACAATATATGTGAACAGTTGGGGAATTCAGTTAGGATAGAAATCATAAAGAAAAGAACAAAACAGAAATGCTAGATGTGAAATTATGACTATCAGGGATAAAAAGTCTATTCAATGGGCATATAATTATGTTAGACATGAGAAAACAGTGAATTTTAGGACATGTGCATAGAAATTACTCAAACTGAAACATAATGTGGAAAAAGTGCAAAAATTTTTTAAAAGTCTGAGATCTGCAAGATAATATCAAACAATCTAACACAGGTTAATGAAGGGCCAACAACAAAAAAATGTGGCAGAAGAAATACTTGAAAAGATAATAAATTCATGCAAGATGTCAACACACGTATCTAAGTAGCTCATGGCTCTCCAAGCAGGATAAATGCAAATAACAGCAATAGTAATAACAACAAATAAAAAAAAAAAATCTATACCTAGCACAGCTTAAATCAAACTGCTAAAAAATAAGTAAAATCTTGAGAACAGCCAGAAAGAGAAAAACACATTAGATTCAGTGAAAAAAACATACCAGATACAATGAAGGAATCTTAAAAATTATGGCTAAGGCAAGAAGACAAAAGAATTAAACCTTTTTAGTAATGCAAGAAGTATAATGCCTGTCAATCAAGGATTCTATGCCAGAAGAAATTGTCATCAAAAGGAAAGCATTTGAAATTATATAAATGCATTCAATAAAGGCATTCAAAAACTTAAAAATATGTGCACTATAAGAAATGTTAGGGCTTCCCTGGTGGCGCCGTGGTTGAGAATCCGCCTGCCGATGCAGGGGACGCGGGTTCGTGCCCTGGTCCGGGAAGATTCCCCTATGCCGCGGAGCGGCTAGCCCCGTGAGCCATGGCCTGCGCATCCGGAGCCTGTGCTCCGCAATGGGAGAGACCACAACAGTGAGAGGCCCGCATACCACACACAAAAAAAGAAATGCTAAAGAATTTTTTATTGTGTTGGAGGGAAAAAAAACACTAGCTAAAAATCAAGTTTTATGGTAATAAGTGGAGAACACAAAAAATGAATAGATATGCTGATAAACATAAAGGACTTTTTTGTACACGGGCCTCTCACTGTTGTGGCCTCTCCCGTTGCGGAGCACAGGCTCCGGACGCGCAGGCTCAGCGGCCATGGCTCACGGGCCCAGCCGCTCCGCGGCACGTGGGATCCTCCCAGACCGGGGAACGAACCCCCGTCCCCTGCATCGGCAGGCGGACTCTCAACCACTGCGCCACCAGGGAAGACCCCATAAAGGATTTTTTAAAAACTTCTTTAAACACTACTGATTTTTAACATAAAGATAACAACAATGTCTATAATTGGGATTATAGTGTATGTGGAAGTGAATTATATGATAGCAATAGCACAAAGGGTGGGAGGGTGATAATTTAAGCACCAATATCAACGGAATTGACCTAATTAACATTTATAGAACACTGGACCCAACATCAGAATACATATTATTTTCAACACACATAGAACATGCAGGGACTTTTTAGGGTTTAATCTTCTAACCAGATATTTTAAATTCTTCTCTTTAAAATATCCTTAGCCTTAAAAATTGAGTGTGCAGTATTCCTGGCTTAGCGAGCAACATTGAGTATCTTCTTTAGCATTTCTTAGTATCTCTGTTCCCAGATGTATTAATGTAACACATTTTGGATCACTGACACTTTTGAAATTCGCATTTGATTTTTCCTAGAAGTTACAAAGGGACAGAGGAACACCCTGACACACATAATCACAGAAACATACACATTGCCTTCAATGAACCATAGAATAGAAATTCACTCTATTGAACATAAGTAGCTGAAGACATGCCCTGGAAAGTCCTCCAACAATTTTTTCCAGAGCTCAAATTTCCCTCCCCATCCCCCAGGCATCACTATCAAAATCTTGGAAGGTACAGGAGGTTAATTACATCTCAAAGTGATTATTTCTCTCCTCTTCTGTCTTTCCCTTTGGCTAATGCCTCATGATTCTTTTACAAGACTCTGCTGACATCATGAATGTTAAACAGTCTAGACATCAGTTTGAAACTTCATTAAATGAAGAGTTTAGAATCAAAAGTTATTTTTGAAGTATCCAAAGCTTTTAATGTTTACAAACAAAATTTGTAGAACAATGTGCTGGAGAATAACATCAAGCAGATCAGTTGTTTTAAAATAATTTACAACTTTTTTGAAAATTCAAGAACAGATTATTTGTACTAAAAATTGCTGGAATATATGAAAGACATTTACCAAACACAGCAATTTTCAGAAAGCTACATATTTTGTGCTTCATGGCTTGTCTTTATATTCACTTGCTTAGGTGAAAAATTGTGTAATCAGTGCCACATCACTGCTAAAACCTTGGAAAGTATTCCCATCAGCGAGAGTGAGAAATGCAAACTAATATAAAAAAATGCACACAGGAAATCTGTACACATTGAATTGAAAGTAACAGTCTAGATTTTAGGTATCATTATATCCTTTAATGTTCTTAAATAAGGATGCAGCAGTGTTCTATAATTATGCATTTGTTCCTCAGGATACTTATAATAATTGGCAAAACGCACATAACCTTTTTAAGAACATCAGTAATTAATCTCAAGATTGCCATAAAAATGACTGTAATTATTTTACTTTGGATCAGATGGTTCTGAGTTTTCCTCAGAAATCACTGAGCAACTCACAGAAGGATGACCTAACCATTTATTGTATGTTAAGAGTTGACCCACTGCTGATCTTCCTCTGTTGAGGAGGATTAGTACTCAGTCTAGGTCATCCATCAACGTTCAGAAAAAAAGTGAGAGGTAAATAAAGAATTAGCACCAGTTAGTGTAGCAATACTAACTTGATAGCATTGACCTTCCTTAAATATCACAATTGAAAACATTTTTTCCTTAAAAAGGAGTAAAGATACTATGTCATAATATATCTTAAGCCACAGTTATATTTATTCATCAACTAAGCACATATTTATAATATAATTTACCTTTGTCACAAAACTGTAATTTATTCTGCCCTTCAAATATAATACAGAACTTAAATAAAAAATACAGTCAATACAGACAATGTTAAATAATTTCCCAGAATTACAAAAGTAATTTTTGATTTAAGGAGAACTGCATAGTTTTTAGACAACAAAAAAGACATATAGTCTATACTATAAAACACAAAAACACAAGTTTTATATATTAAGTCATTCAGTGGGTTAAACTAAACAACGCCAAAATACCAGAAAGTCTTTTCGTGAAAACTGGCTAGCTAAGTGACTATGAATCAGCTTCTACCAACCACCTACAAATAGAGAAACAAACAAACAAAATGTTTCTGCTCTTTTTAATTTCCCTTTATATTTACTAATAAACATAGTAGCAAATGAATCCTTTAAAGCGGGAGACCATTAATGGGAAATATTTTATACTGGTGATCTAGTTCCCAAAGTAGGGGATTTATGTAGAAATAGAGACAAGATGAACCTTGTGTTAGTACATTCTGGCGATTGTAAATTTCCAGTACATCAAAGGATCACAGAAGCAGAAAATGGAAGCAAAAAAGAACCTAGATACTTAGTCCATTAGGCATAGAATAGAGCTTGTTAGACAAAGAAAAAGATAATGGAGTGATGGCCAACAACAAGGTTGCATATCTCAGTGTTGTATATCTCAAGTAAAAAGTAACACAAGTACCACCCAGCCTAAGGATTCTTCACATACTAACAATCAACAAACTGTTATATTCTTTATCTCATCCAAAGATGAAGGTATTTTAAAAAACAATTTAAAAGTCAAGATGTACCAGAAAACATATTACAAGCCAAGCAACAAGAAACATTTTCATGAAGAAGTAAGGATTTTACCTGTAAAAAAACGAATACTGAAACGGAGCAGGACCCTGTGGGGCTCCTGGGCACAGGGAGCCTTTCTCTTCAGCCTCTATGACCTTCCCTGTGCTGCAAAGGGCAGGTTCAAACAGTTGCTAATTAGGGAAGGGAGGGGATGCAGAGACAAGGCAGTAGCAGTCAAGAAACAACAGTGCAGCCTTGGGACAGAATCCTGGTTCTGCCTCAACGGATACACATAACAACAGTTTTGAGCTCTTCTGAAGAACTAAAACCACCAACAAATGGAAGATGCTAACTACTTGATGAAGCATTATTCAGAGACGACCAGGAGACCACCTGAGGCCAGATTCAAGGAACCACAGAAGCTCACCAGATTACCTGAGTTCAGATTAACGGAATGCAAGCCCTTTACACACCTGATCCTTATCAGCAACCCCACCCTTGAACCACTGCTATAAAACTCCTCACCAGATTCCCCCATGTTGGGACACACAGTTTTTGAAGGGCACAAGACCACTGTGTCCCCCTTACCTAGCAGAGCAATAAAACTATTCTTTCCTACTTCACCCAAAACTGTCTCCAAGATCTGATTCGGCACCAGTGAAGAGAGACCAGGTTTACGGCATCAGTACTACCTCAGTCCAAAACAAACACAAAAGCTATGAAAATATCACTGTGAATCACAAACAGAGTGAAATAAGGATATTCTACTTGTTTCTCATAGAAATAGCAACTATTTTACACTTGATTGTGAATATAATACTTGGAATATGAAAATATAAATTGTCATATACTTAAGTAAATGTATCATATAATTACAAGTACTACAGGCATAAAAGTTTTTAGGAAAAAAAAATTAAGTATGGATATACACACAGCTCAACTACTGTAGTGGAAGTGCCCAGATATGCTGAAGAATGGACTATAAGCCATGAGTTACCAGCGTGTTGTAGGCATTAGCATGTTTTATAGAGGAAATGAAGAATGCCATTTTATATGATTGGCCTTTTAGAAAGAGCCTACTTAAAAGAGTTTCTCTCTCGCTCTCTCACAAACACATTTGTTTTATATATACTTATATATCTTATATTTATGTTGTACTTGTGTGTTTATTTGTGGCTTATACAGTGGGATAAGAAGTGAGGCTAAGAAGAGAGGAAAGGGGCCAGGAGTGGTCTTATGTGACCAGGACTGTGGTGGAATCTCATCACAGAGACCTCTCACCTGTAGTTTCCTAACATGACTGATAATGCTAAATATTGTACCACTTACACCTTCTCCCTAAGTCCCTGAACTATTTGTTATTCTCATCAATATCTTTCTTCTGCCATTTGTTTACCCTTCCAGGCAACCTTCTTATGGTAGGAAGGATGTAATAAAATTCCACAATGGCTCTTAGATCCCCTAGTCCACACGTGGTCTTACCAGATGTACCTTATGCCAGTGCACTAATACCCATCCACAGCTTTAAATCATTTATGAACCCAGAGGTGTTCCCATTACTCAGCAAAAATTTTGCATAACCTATTTACCTTGAGAATTGCTGAGTTACTTAGGAGTTTCTTTTTAAAACATATATTTAATCACTTTAGACTACTTTTTCTACTTCAAATTATGTAAGACACCACTAAAATATTCCAAGTTGCAATCTATCTCAGTAACTAGAATAAATTAAAAATTGCAGGATTCTCAAACTTAGTAAAAAAAAAAAATTGCAACTCAACACCAGTAGGTCGGGGTTAAATGTAAACCAAAAGTCTGTTTAATCGAGGGCAAAAAAATAAAGCAAAATAACTGGAATAAGCATAGTCTTTTTCATTAGTCACATGCATAATGTAGAGCAATTATAAAACACCAATACTTACAAAAGAGAAAAGACTCTGACAAGGATGATGTTGGGTTATGATTTTGTTTAATGGTAACGAGTAGGCTGTATGAATGAAAATCATCAAACTAATACACTTCTGGTTACTAAAAGTGTAACCTTATATTTCAACAATGGATCACCAGCATGTTTTTCAACTTTGTTGAAATATTTTTATCCTCTGTTAGGTCCTGCAGATAGCATTTGTTACACCAGAGCCCTGGTCCTCCATTACAAAATCCCATTACTGAAACATTTTTACCATTCCCTCATTTTGTATCCCAAACACCATCCCGCCAAACTCATCTATATTAATCTACCTTTTTTATCTACCATCCTCATAAAACACTAAATATGTTGCCATAAGAATAATCTGATATATTTAACTAAATTAAGTATATCTGCTTTGGTACATTATCAATCTCATTTATTTATTAAGTTCTGCTTTAAATGTGTGATAAATCGAGGCAATAAATATGAAAGCTGTTTCTCTTACCTGTGTGAAGGAACACTGTGCATTTGGTTCTGGAAGCGTGGATTTCACGGCGACCCCACAGGCAGCCCTTTGACCACATCCGGCTGACCCAACACGCTGAGATGTACTAAAGGCAACAGGGACGCTGGGAGCTTCTCTCCTTATATTCATCTAGGTCTGCACGAGTCCACGCCCTCTCCGCTCATTTATCTTAATTGCAGATTCCTGACACCCTACTTCATATGTTGACGGCTGCTTCTGTTGCCTTCACTCTGCGCAAACATTTTCAAATTCTTTTTGGTCTATGATACTTCAGTTTCTCACTCAGCTCTTCACTCAGCTTTCCCTGACTTTGGACTGTCTCCTCATTACAGGTTTTATCTCCAATCTCATCCTCAAGTTCTGTTACAAAGAAAGAAGTTCACCAGACAGGATAGAGAGGGAAAAGTACTCAGAAATGCAGCAAAATTATTGACACTATGCCTCAAATATCCCCCTTTTTTTCCCTTTAAAAGCTCTCTCAGACAACCCCTAGACAGACACACACACACACACACACACACACACACACACACACACACACACACACACACACACACACACACACACACACACACACTCAGGGTATCTAGTTAGCAATGCAACGCTGCCGCCTAAACACTCAGCTGTTCTGCATTGTAGTTGATTTTTATGTGTTTGCAGGTGGGGGTGGGAGGGCTGCCACACAAGATTGTGAGTTCCTAAAGGACAGAGGCTTCTTCAGTTTTGTTCCCGTACAGTATTATCTGCCTAAGTGTTACTATGTATATGTGGAATTCAGTTGAAGAAAAAGTCTGACCTTTTAGGGAGATGGCAGAATCTGTGTTTTTACAAGATATGCCTTCCCACCCAGACAGAACAAACAATTCCCGAAACACAGCTGAATGAATGAAGGATTCTGATACAAAAATACATATCCTTATGGGCCCAAACACACACTCTTGGTGTGCAACCTGTTATCCTATCATTGGTACCAAATCTACTCACTCGTGTGTACTTTTCCTGATTCTACCCGCTGAACAATGTCTGCCTCACTGAGAGTTGGGAATTTTCACTGTTGCTACCACTCTGCAAAGAACAAAATAACATATTTCAGAAACTGTTGCCACATGGCCCCCTTTCCAGTTCACTACTCTTCAGCCTGGTAGTGTATGATGCCACATGTATGATACTTCACCTGTCACAGTCGATCCCCACTGGAAATGCTTCACTATATATGAAAAAGTTCAGGAGTGAACTAAATCATTGTAACTGGTGTGTGTGTGTGTGTGTGTGTGTGTGTGTGTGTGTGTGTGTGTGTGTGTGTGTGTGTGTGTGTGTGTGTGTGTGTGTAGGCACCTGGTGCTCCCATTTACAAGAGCCCAGGATAGTTTCTAAACATCCTTTTTATAAGAGCACTTCACAGCCCTTAAAAAATCCCATCCCTATCCCATGTATTCTTGGAGTATGATTAACCTTAGTGTTGCATTCATCCCCACTGTAGGGGCACAGGTGTAATCCAGGCTGGGTCATTTGGAGTCATTCCCATAATGACCAAATTGAAAACGAATGGAAGGTTTCCCATCTTGGAACTTGAATGTGAGATTATAAGGCTCTCACTAGTCATTTCTCACAATGCAGAGAAGCTTAATGTAAAAAATGAAATCCAGTAAAAACTAGCAGAGGAAAGAGAAAGCGTTCTGCTAGCACTGCATCCTAGTGTCAGAGTTCTCAATTTTGTTTTCTCCTTTGGTTTTGTGAGTGTTTTTTTTGTGGCTATTGAGAAGCAAGGATGAGCTAGGCAAAATTTTGTTACTCAACAGATAATTAAAGGGCAAAAGAAACTCCAAAATCTTCAAGAGGGTGCAACTATAGAAAGGAGAAAAGAAGGGAAAATCTGAATTTCAAAATGAAGGAATTGAGGTCCAGCCTGAGACGTGTTTGTCTTAGTCTGACATGGGCACTATGGGTTTTTCCTGCCTGTTTTTCTTTTACTCAAAAGATGGGCATTCCAAAAGTCATACGAATTCTTCTAAATTACTACCATGTGATTTTGGAAAATGCCTTTATAAGTCGTTTTTCTTCCTGCTAATTCTGAGCTATCTTTGGAGACCAACATCCCAATAATATTTAAACTGCATATAGGAAAACATTATTTTTTGGTATATCTGGAATGGAGACCAGAAATACACTAGATGTTAAATAAATATGAAATAGAAAACTAGGCAGACATTCTAGGTTTCTTTTCTTCTTTAAAAGAATATTTTTAAAAATATGAACTCTCTATCTTTTAAAAGCTTGCTTATCTTTTCGGAAACATTTGAAATTCTGGAAAACACAGTCTGTTTAAGAACAATGTGTGAGGGCTTCCCTGGTGGTGCAGTGGTTGGGAATCTGCCTGCTAATGCAGGGGACATGGGTTCGATCCCTGGTCCGGGAAGATCCCACATACCACGGAGCAACTAAGTCCGTGCGCCACAACTACTGAGCCTGCGCTCTAGAGTCTGCGAGCCACAACTACTGAAGCCTGCATGCCACAGCTACTGAAGGCTGTGCATCTAGAGCCCATGCTTGCAACAAGAGAAGCCACAGCAATGAGAAGCCTGTGCACCGCAAGGAAGAGTAGCCCCTGCTCACCACAACTAGAGAAAGCCCTCGTGCAGCAATGAAGACCCAACACAGCCATAAATAAATAAATAAATTGGAAAAAGAAAAAAGAACAATGTGTGAGTATTTTTCTACTTTCTTTTAATGCTGTACTCATGGGAAAAACACTAGACAAAACTCATTCTCAAAAGCAGACTGAGTTGTAAGCTTAGATTGAATTTAAAAGAGTATGTGAGAGACCTTCAAGATGGCAGAGAAGATGTGCAGATCACCTTCCTCCCCACAAATACATCAGAAATACATTTACATGTGGAACAACGCCTACAGAAAACCTACTGAAGGCTGGCAGAAGACCTCAGACCTCTCAAAATGCAAGAAACTCCCCACGTACCTGGGTAGGGCAAAAGAAAAAAGAAAAAAACAGAGACAAGAGAATAGGGACGGGACCTGCACCAGTGGGAGGGAGCTGTGAAGGAGGAAAGGCTTCCACACACTAGGAAGCCCCTTCGCGGGTGGAGACTGCGGGTGGCGGAGGGGGGAGCTTCGGGGCCGTGGAGGAGAGCACAGCAACAGGGGTGCAGGGGGCAAAGCGGAGAGATTCCCACACAGAGGATCAGGGCCGACCGGCACTCACCAGCCCGAGAGGCTTGTCTGCTCACCCGGCGGGGCGGGCGGGGGCTGGGAGCTGAGGCTCAGGATTAGGTCGGATCCCAGGGAGAGGACTGGGGTTGGCGGCGTGAACACAGCTTGGAGGGGATAGTGCGCCACGGCTAGCTGGGAGGGAATCTGGGAAAAAGCTTGGAACTGCCTAAGAAGCAAGAGACCATTGCTTCGGGTTGCGCGAGGAGAGGGGATTCAGAGCACCACCTAAACAAGCTCCAGAGACGGGCGCGAGCCGCGGCTATCAGCACAGACCCCAGAGACGGGCATGAGACTCTAAGGCTGCTGCCGCCACCAAGAAGCCTGTGTGCGAGCACAGGTCACCGTCCACACCTCCCCTTCCGGACCTGTGCAGCCCGCCACTGCCAGGGTCCCGTGATCCAGGGACAATTTCCTAGGGAGAACACACGGCGTGCTTCAGGCTGCGGCAACGTCATGCCGGCTTCTGCTGCCACAGGCTCGCCTCACATCCGTACCCCTCCCTACCCCCGGCCTGAGTGAGCCAGAGCCCCCGACTTAGCTGCTCCTTTAACCCCGTCCTGTCTGAGCGGGAACAGACGTCCTCAGGCAACCTACGTGCAGAGGCGGGGCCAAATCCAAAGCTGAACCCCGGGAGCTGTGTGAGCAAAGAAGAGAAAGGGAAATCTCTCCCAGCAGCCTCAGGAGCAGTGGATTAAACCTCCACAATCAACTTGATGTACCCTGCATCTGTGGAATACCTGAATAGACAACGAATCATCCCAAAATTGAGGCAGTGGACTTTGGGAGCAAATGTAGACTTGGGGTTTGCTTTCTGCATCTAATTTGTTTCTGGTCTTATGTTTATCTTAGTTTAGTATATACAGTTTATTATCACTGGTAAATTTGTTTATTCATTTGGTTGCTCTCTTTTTTTCTTTATATATATATATATATTAGTTTTTCTCTTTTTGTGAGTGTGTATGTGTACGCTTCTTTGTGTGATTTTGTCTGTATAGCTTTGCTTTTACCATGTGTCCTAGGGTTCTGTCTGTCCTTTTTTTTTTCCTTAGTATAGTTTTTAGTGATTGTTATCACTGGTGGATTTGTTTTTTGGTTTGGTTGTTCTCTTCTTTCTTTCTTTTTTAATTTTTTTATATTTAATAATTTTTTATTTTCTATTTTAATAACTTTTACTTTATTTTACTTTTTTCTGTATTTCTTTTTTTCTCCCATTTCTTCTGAGTGTGTGGCTGACAGGGTATTGGTGTTCTGGCCAAGTGTCAGGCCTGTTCCTCTGAGGTGGGAGAGCCAAGTTCAGGACATTGGTCCACCAGAGACCTCCTGGCTCCACATAATATCAAATGGGGAAAGCTCTCCCTGAGATCTCCATCTCAACACTAAGACCCAGCTCCACTCAACGACCAGCAAGCTACAGTGCTGGACACCCTATGCCAAACAACTAGCAAAACAGGAACACAACCCCACCCATCTTTGATAGAGGAGGCAAGAATATACAGTGGAGAAAAGACAGCCTCTTCAATAAGTGGTGCTGGGAAAACTGGACAGCTACATGTAAAAGAATGAAATTAGAACACTCCCTAAGACCATACACAAAAATAAGCTCAAAATGGATTAAAGTCCTAAGTGTAAGGCCAGACACTATCAAACTCTTAGAGGAAAACATAGGCAGAACACTCTATGACATAAATCACAGCAAGATCCTTTTTGACCCACCTCCTAGAAAAATGGAAATAAAAACAAAAATAAACAAATTGGACCTAATTAAACTTAAAATCTTTTGCACAGCAAAGGAAACCATAAGCAAGATGAAAAGACAACCCTCAGAATGGGAGAAAATATTTGCACATGAAGCAACTGACAAAGGATTAATTTCCAAAATGTACAAGCAGCTCATTCAGCTGAATGTCAAAAAATCAAACCACCCAATCCAAAAATGGGCAGAAGACCTAAATAGACATTTCTCCAAAGAAGATATTCAGATTGTCAACAAACACATGAAAGGATGCTCAACATCACTAATCATTAGAGAAACGCAAATCAAAACTACAATGAGGTATCATGTCACAGCAGTTAGAATGGCCATCATCAAAAAATCTACAAAACATAAATGCTGGAGAGGGTGTGGAGAACAGGGAATCCTCTTGTACTGTTGGTGGTTATGTAAATTGATACAGCCACTATGGAGAACAATATGGAGGTTCCTTAAAAAACTCCAAATAGAACTACCATATGACCCAGCAATCCCACTACTCAGCACATATCCTGAGAAAACCATAATTCAGAAAGAGTCATGTACCGCAATGTTCATTGCAGCTCTCTTTACAATAGCCAGGACATGGAAGCACCCTAAGTGTCCATCGACAGATGAATGGATAAAGAAGACTAGGCACATATATACAATGGAATATTAGTCAGCCATAAAAAGAAACAAAATTGAGTCATTTGTAGTGAGGTGGATGGACCTAGAGTCTGTCATACAGAGTGAAGTAAGTCAGAAAGAAACAAATATTGTATGCTAACACATATATATGGAACCTAAAAAAAAGTTTAAAAAAATGGTTCTGAAGAACCTAGGGGCAGGACAGGAATAAAGATGCAGTCATAGAGAATGGACTTGAGGACATGAGGAGGGGGAAGGGTAAGCTGGGACAAAGTGAGAGAGTGGCATGGACATATATATACTACCAAATGTAAAACAGATAGCTAGTGGGAAACAGCCACATAGCACAGGGAGAGCAGCTTGGTGCTTTGCGTCCCGCTAAGGCGGTGGGATATGGAGGGTGGGAGAGAGAAGCAAGATGGAAGCGATATGGGGATATGTGTATATGGATAGCTGATTCACTTTGCTATAAAGCAGAAACTAACACACCATTGTAAAGCAATTATACTCTAATAAAGATGTTAAAAAAAAAAGAGTTATACCAGTACTTGGATATATTTCAGTAGGAATTTCTGGTGAAAAAAAGCAAAATGTAAAGGCCTGAAGAGTATGATTTCATTTTATAAAACAAATAAATCCCCTTGTATATGTCTATGTAAAAAAAAAGGGTATGTGAATTGAATTTAAACTGAAGTATGTGAATTTCTTTTTTTCTTACACAAGGGATTTTTTTTTAACCAGTGGAAAGAACTAGGTAAGTTATTCACTAGAGTACTCCACACTTGCCAATGGATATGGCAAGTCAACATTTTAACATACTGTGTTAGAAATAGCACTGTCATGAATAGTTTCTAATATTTAAAGTACTCAATTAATTTTACTTCAGCTCTGACACTTATAAGAACAGACATCTAGAAAATAGAGTACCTCATTTCATTTCATTAGTTAAAGGAAATGGCTCATTCCACTTGATTTCTATAACTTACTCTTAAATTAGAATTATTGATCCCCTGCCAACATTCATATTTCATTTGGGAATATGTTTTGATCATACATTTCGATCTGAATATAAAGAAAGCCTGTCATTTAAATAGGCATGGCTGCTGGAAGAACAAAACAACATATTAACAAGGGCAACAGCAAAAAGTGCTCATAAAAATTCTACTCTTTTCACTTATTGAGTTTTGGTTTCAATATTATCTATTACAATGTATATTGGATATTATTATTTACTATCATTATATGATCAAATAATTGCTCAATATTGATAAGAAAACAAATGAAGAGTCAACTTGAAAATGCTGATAGTCGAAAATTGAATATTCAAAAATGACATTAAATTTTTAAAAAATAATATAAGTTCTAAAAGTATGAAGACAACTTTGTACATCATGACAAGCTTGCGTTGGTGTTCAGGATTTTTAACTAAATTAGTTTTCACCAACAAGAGAGTAGTAAAATGTATGCACTGTGGCCGTGTTTGTGTATTCTTATGAAGGCTTATTTAATATACTCTACTATTAATTCAACAAATATCTATGAGTATCTACTTTCCTTTCTTTGGTAAAAGAGCTCAGAATTTAGAAAGGGAAAGGCATGGAATTTTAAAACTGTAATTCAACATAGAATGTGAGAATTATGGAACTTGGAATTCAGAGACAGCATGGTACAGGGGAAGCAGTTCATGGTTTGAGTCCAGTTCTGTCTTTTAAACTGACTCCATCCATTGATAATGGAAGGTTGGTGAATAAAGTAATGTATGTCCTTCAGTTTGTATTTCTATGAAACAGATATCAAAACAAAGTTTACAGGGCTACTGTGAATAAGCTTTCAACATATATTGATTGGGTGTTATTTCCAACTAAGTATGTGAAAGACAAAGCTCAGGAAAGCAGTACAAATATTTTTGCTAAACATTAAGAAAATGCATAAACACACAATTCAAAAACAGGTACATATGTACCAAATAATTTCTACCATTTGTTCTTTACGTATTTCACAGGTGCTATGCCATAAAACCATCCAGATGAAATTAATTTATTTCATAAAGTGTTTTAAAACTAAACAAAATTTACATTATGAAATCTAAAATTTAAAAAATAATTCTTATCCATGTTTTACCAGGTTATATAGCAATCACTATATTTTCCATCACATGGTTTCCTTTTTTTCCATGCTTTCTTTAATAAAATTAAAATTGAAAAGAGCTAGTTTTTTTTTATTTTTGCCTTTTTTAATTGGGGTATAGTTGCTTTACAATGTTGGGTTAGTTTCTACTGTTCAGTGAAGTGAATCAGCTATACATATACATATATCTCCTCTCTTTTGGACTTCCTTCCCATTTAGGTCACCACAGAGCACTGAGTACAGTTCCCTGTGCTATACATCAGGTTCTCATTAGTTACCTATTTTATGCATAGTAGTGTACATAGTCAATCCCAATCACCCAATTCATCCCATCCCCGCTTTCCCCCCTTGGTGTCCATATGTTTGTTCTCCATGTCTGTGTCTCTATTTCTGCCTTGCAAACAGGTTCATCTGTACCATTTTTCTAGATTCCCAATATATGTGTTAATACACTATATTTGTTTTTCTCTTTCTGACTTATTTCGCTCTTTATGACAGTCTCTAGGTCCATCTACATCTCTACAAATGACCCAATTTTGTTCCTTTTTATGGCTGAGTAATATTCCATTGAATATATGTACCACATCTTATTTATCCATTCATCTGTTGATGGACATTTAGATTGCTTCCATGACCTGGCTATTGTAAATAGTGTTTCAGTGAACATTGGGGTGCATGTGTCTTTTTGAATTATGCTTTTCTCAGGGTATATGCCCAGCAGTAGAAAAAGAGGGAGAGAACTAAATTTATAAATGAAAAAGCAGGGGGCTTCCCTGGTGGCGCAGTGGTTGGGGGTCCGCCTGCCGGTGCAAGGGACGTGGGTTTGTGCCCCGGTCCGGGAGGATCCCACATGCCGCGGGGCGGCTGGGCCCGTGAGCCATGGCCGCTGAGCCTGTGCGTCCGGAGCCTGTGGTCCGCAACAGGAGAGGCCACAACAGTGAGAGGCCCCCGTACCGCAAAAAAAAAAAAAAAAAAAAAAAAGCAGAAGTTACAATGGACACCACAGAAATATAAAGAGCTAGTTTTAAGTGACAAAAATAATTTACTTTTAAACTTTTTGACGAATTCTAACAGATATAATGAAAGGTGAACAAACCACAAGCGTACAGCTGATGAACTATTATTAAGGGAGGTCACCTCCATGACAACCATCCATATTAAGAAAAAGAGCCATACCCAGCACTCCAGCACTTCTTCTTATGTTTTTTAGTCACTTATTCCATTTCCCTGCCCAGAGGTACCACTACCTTAACCTCTAAGACTCTAGATTAATTTTGCCTGTTTTTGAACTCTACATAAGTAGAATCATACAGAGACATTCTTTTGTATCTGGTTTATTTTGCTAAACATTATATTTGAGTGATCTATCCATACTATCACAATGGTTGGTTCCTTTTCATTGATACATAGTATTCAGTATTATGATTAGTCCACAATGCATTTATTCATTCTCTTGTTGATGGATATTTGTGTTGCTCTCACTTTGGAGCTATGATAAATAATACTGCTATATGTATTAGTGACATGTATTTTGGGGAACACACATACACACTCTATTTGAGCATATATCTTGAACTCAAATTTCTGTATTCATACATTGATCAGAAATAGTTATCGCTAACACATTTTCCGTTATCATACTAATTTATACTCCCACAAACCAGATACGAAGAAAGCCCAGTTTCTTTATAACCTCAAAAACACTTGATGTTGCCTTTTTAAATGTGTACTAGTAATTCACTATGGTTTCTTTTTTTTTTTGGCTGTGAGACATGTGGGATCTTAGCTCCCTGATCAGGGATCGAACCTGAACTCCCTGCATTGGAAGCCGAAGTCTTAACCACTGGACCGCCAGGGAAGTCCCCACTATGTTTTTTGTGTTTTATTTTGGGGTTTTTTTTTTGCGGTACACGGGCCTTTCACTGTTGTGCCCTCTCCCGTTGCGGAGCACATGCTCCAGACGCGCAGGCTCAGTGGCCATGGCTTACGGGCCCAGCCGCTCCGCGGCATGTGGGATCCTCCCGGACCGGGACTCGAACTAGTGTCCCCTGCATCGGCAGACGGACTCCCAACCACTACACCACCAGGGAAGCCCCCCACTATGGTTTTGATTTGAATTTTCTTAATAACTGTAATAGCTTAAATTGTTTTCCCCCACCCCCCAAATTCATATGTTGAAATCCTAACCACCTATGGCAGAATATGACCTTATTTGGAAATAGGGTCATTGTACATGTAATTAGTTAAATAAAAATGAGGTCAGGGCTTCCCTGGTGGCGCAGTGGTTGAGAGTTCACCTGCCGATGCAGGGGACACAGGTTTGTGTCCCGGTCCAGGAAGATCCCACATGCCGCGGAGCGGCTAGGCCCGTGAGCCATGGCCACTGAGCCTGCGCGTCCGGAGCCTGTGCTCCGCAACGGGAGAGGCCACAACGGTGAGAGGCCCGCGTACCGCAAAAAAAAAAAAAAAAAAAAAAATGAGGTCATACTGGAGTAGGATGAGGGGGAGGGATAAATTGGGAGATTGGGATTAACGTATACACATTACTATATATAAAATAGGTAACTAATAAGGACCTACTGTATAGCACAGGGAACTCTACTCAATACTCTGTAATAGCCTATGTGGGAAAAGAATATAAAAAAGCACAGATATATGTATATATATAACTGATTCACTTTGGTGTACACCTAAAACTAACACAACATTTTAAATCAACTATACTCCAACTAAAAAAAGAAAAGAAAAGAATACTAACAAACCAATAGAAGTTACAAGAGAAACATGGAACAGATACTCCCTTATGCCCCTTATAAGAGGTCAACCTTGCTGACACCTTATTTGGACGTCTGGACTCTGGAATGTGAGGCAATAAATTTCTGTTGTTTAAGTCACAAATTTTGTGGTCCTTTGTTCTGACAGTTCTAGTAAACTAATTAATGACTAATGTTAGTTTGAATTTTCTTGTTTACTGATGTTGCCATTTGGATATTCTTCTTTGTGAAGTACCCATTCTAAGTGCACTGTCTTTTTCCTGATTGAGTATATTAGCTATTGGGTTATAAGCTAACTTTCAGTTACACATGTAAATATCTTCTTCACAGTGTAGTTTTTTAACTCACTTAATGATGTCTTTTGATAAGCACAAGTTCCTAGTTTTGATTTAGTGTGATTTATTAGTGTTTTCCCTTATGTTTCTTTTTATAGTCTAATTGTTATACCTTTCATATCTAGTTCTGCAATGTTTCTAGAATTGATTTGTGCATGTTATGTGATAGGGTACAAGATTCATTTTTTAAATCAAATGTATTCATAACTACCCATGATCTTCCTTGATGAAGCTTGGTCTCCTTTGTTATTTGCTTATAGGATCAAACCTTGTTATTTGCTTTATTAAGTCAAAGTTTGTAGTTTGTAACGGAGACACAAAATCCTAAAGGAAAACTATCCCTATAAAAAGCTAATTAATTTTGTTTAAAGGTAAATTTCCATGAGAAATGTGTTCATGTTTACATGTATAAAAAAGCAAATTAGAGCAGTAGTTTGATATCTATTGCGTTGGCCAAAAAGTGTCTTTGGCTTTTAAGTAAAAATAAAAGACACATTTTTCATTTTCACCAAGAACTTTATTGAACAACATATTCACCCTTTTGTTTTACTACCTTCTGCCATTTTTCTGGCAACTTCGTAATTCCATCTTCCCAACTTTTTATCTTTTTGAGCAAAGAACTGTTCCAAATGCCTTTTACAGTCTTCCAGGGAAATGAAATTTTTTCTATTAAGAGAATTTTATAAAGACTGAAATAAATGGAAATCCGGAAGTGCAATGTCTGGTGAATATGGCAGATGAATCAGAATTTCCCAGCCAAGCTGTAACAGTTTTTGCCTGGTCGTCAAAGAAACATGTGGTCTTGTGTTATCCTGATGGAAGATTATGAGTTTTCTGTTGACTAATTCTGGATGCTTTTCTTTGAGTGCTGCTTTCAGTTGGTCTAACTGGGAACAGTACTTGTTGGAATTAATCATTTGCTTTTCCAGAAGGAGCTCATAATAGAGGACTCTCTTCCAATCCCACCATACACACATCACCTTCCTTGGATGAAGACTGGACTTTGGTATGGTTGGTGGTGGTTCATTTAGCTTGCCCCACGATCTCTTCCATTCCACATTATTGTACAATAACCACTTTTCATCACCCGTCACAATTTGTTTTAAAAACTGAACATTTTCGTTACATTTAAGTAGAGAATCGCATGCGGAAATACATTCAAGAAGGTTTTTCTCGCTTAACTTATGTGGAACCCAAACATCAAAGCGATTAACATAACCAAGCTGGTGCAAATGATTTTCTGGTCTTCATTTGGATATTTTGAGTATGTTAGCTATCTCCCACGTGATATAATGTTGATTGTTCTCAATTAATGTCTCGATTTGATCGCTATCAACTTCAACTGGTCTACCCGGCCGTGGAGCATCGTCCAGCGAGAAATCTCCAGCATGAAACTTTGCAAACCACTTTTGACACACCTGGCCAGTCACAGAACCTTCTCCATACACTGCACAAATCATTTTTTTGCCTTTCAGCTGCGTTTTTACCTTTCTTGAAATAATAAAGCATAATATGCCGAACACGTTACCTTTTTTCTTCCATCTTCAATATTAAAATGGCTACACAAAAATTCACCAATTTTTATGTCTTTTTTTAAATGCACGCTGATACAACAGCTGTCACAAAACAATTGAACAAAACTGTTTCGAATGAAGTTAAAGACAGCTAAGTGCTACTAGAGCCATCTTATGGAAAAAAACAAACGAACCTTTTGGCCAGCCCAATAGTTTTTTTTTTTGTTTGTTTTTGTTTTTTAATGGCCATGAGTTCGGGACACCATTATTCAGAGATCTATATCGATCTACATGTTACATTTTCCATATTTGCTTTGCTGGGTGAGGTAGAACTTGTGTCCAAAAATGCCAGAATTCCTAATAGCCCTTCCTCTTTGAATCTTGGTTAGTGTGAGAGTTCCTTTTGAAAATGAGTATGGGTTTTGTTTCTTACATTTTTGAATTAATGACCACAAAGTTGGTGGACTTGGAGCATTTATCTGCCTATGGGAAGAGGGGAATTAAAGTGTCACAGTAGAGAGAAAATAGAAGTAATTTTGCAATTAATAGTATTACATTGAGAATGATTTTCTAAATTCCTTGATTTTATTAAGGACAAGGCCTGAAAAGCTAGACAAGCAATAACCAAGACAGAAAATGAAGCCAGGATTCTTGCCCATTTGACCCAAGAAAAATTGTTAGAACAATGTGGGGGAGAGGTGGTGTGCTGATTTTTAAATAAGTTCACAACCCAATTTCTCTTCTTTTGACTTTACCTTAGAAGGGGGACTTTGATAGATAAGTAAGTGTAATTAAAGGAGAAAGTAGCTCTTGTACCTACCCACGTCTATTTGGGTCTCTGGTAGGAGATTACCTTATGACTTCTCTGTATAATCTTTGGTGGCAGCCTTAGCAGTGCAAACGGGTCAGGAGAGGGAAGTTTTGAGGTTGATTTTTTCCCCCTAATTACTCATGTGATACAAAATATTCTCAGAAATAGCCAAGTAATTGTCTGAGAAGTGTGACAGAGAGGACCACTGCACTGAGCATGAACTCACTCTGTATCTAGCGCTGTAGAAAGGACCACCAGAGCTGGGGTTGGAAGAACATCAGTGAGGTATCGGATCACAGATCTAGAGGACTTTCCAAGTTGAACACAGGCTGAGTCAGCATTTCCTGACAGTGCAGTAAAGACCGGTTCATGAATTAAACCAGATCAAACATCCAGCAGAAACCAGGGCAACAAATAACATTGTCCTAGAGATCATAACAGAAAGGAGAGCATCCCAGCTTTTCACTTCCTTTCTAATGTCATTTAAAAAGGGTCTGAGGGAAGGAAGAATGGGAGATTGGTTTCCTGAGTCACTGAATACTTTTATCCAGCAGACTGAAGCAAGAACACAAAGTTTCATCAATATTTCCAAAGTTGGATAAGCTTAAAATCAGATTAGAATTTCAGTTTTGTGTATTTATTTATTTATTTTTCTGTTAACCAGAATATAAGGTTTGGAGAAATTCAAACTGGATATAGTTAAAATAAGGCAATTTTATTTTCTCTATTCATCTGATTTGAAGAGAAATGTATGACTCTTTCAAACATGTTAAATATCAGGCCATTGCCTTTTTTTCCAAAATAAAAGAGATTATTTCAGTAAGCACACAAAAAATGAATGAATTGACTGTGGATATTTGTTGCTTCTTCCTAAGAACAATGGGAAAATACTGAACTTCTGAAAGTAGGAGGGTGATAGGGGCACTGAGCCAGCATTGCTGTGAGATGTTAAAAAATCACATTTCTATCCCTTGCAATCCCGAAATTGCACATAGTGAGATCACAGATTGCTAATATAATTTTATATTTTCTATTATTATAATTTTCAGTATACCTAGCCAAAAAAAAAAAAAAAACCCAAATGTGTGGTATGGTGTTACCAGTTCCATGGTCCTGGATTTCTGAGGCATCCATGTATCTATACAGTTAGAGTTTAGTGATTCTTCTAACAGATCAAGTCAAGTTCCCTCATTACTAAACATATTCCAATGTGAGCTATCTGTTCATAAGACAAATGTAGTGAGGTTTGTACTTGTTCTCACTCTGCAAGAGGAAGGGCCATCTTTTCAATGTTGAGAATCAGAGAAAGGTCCTCCTTCAGAGAATTTGAATAACTGAAGGAATCTACAAGTTCATTTGTAAGAGCACATAACAAGGTATTAGTTGTAAGCTTAATGTAAAAGAACAAGTTGCATTTTATTCAACAGTAAACAATTAGAAGAGTAAATAAAATAAAATGCTATCAGGGAAAAGAATAGTATCTAGGCATGAATCAAAGTATAAGACCTTCTATAGGTAAAATTCTGAATCCTGATGATGACATTTTAGATTAGACTTAAATAAAATGACATACTATATTCACAGATAAAAACATAAAATCACAAACATGTCAATTATCTCCCAACCTACTAACCTACATAATCAGTGCAATTCCAATTAAAATCTCAACAGAGATTTAAATGGAATGTAAAATTCTACATTTACATGTAAGATTAAAGAGTCGAAATCCACCATGATAATTGTGAAGGATAAGGACCTAGGCAGGGCTTCACCTTAAAAGTAACAGGTCTTATGAAGAAGTTAAAAATTAGATAGTGTGGTATTATCCCAAGATAGACAAATTCATCAGTATAGTAGAAGAGAAAGTCTAAGTACAGAACCATGTATCTGTGGAACATATGAAAAGGTAGGACAACAGATCATTGAGAAAATGAGGGAGTACCTACAAAGCAGAGCTCTCAGAAGTGGATATGCATAGAGTAAAGAATACATACATACATAAGACATACTACATACACAGTTCAACTCCAGGTCAATTAAGAATGTTAAGGTCAAAAATAAAACTTAAAATTTCAGTTGAAAATTTATGTCCTTATATTTTGGGCTTTGGAGTAGGGTAGGCTAGGGTTTTTGGTTGTTGTTGTTTCTTTGTTTTTTTAATTGAGGTAACATGGGCTTATAACATTGTATCAGTTTCATGTGTACAGCATTGTATTTCGAATTCCGTATACAAATGGGGGAAGAGAGTTACAGTCCCCACAGCTGACAAGGGAATATTATCAAGAATATTTTTTAAATAACTACAAATCAGTAAGAAAATGGAAAAATCCAACTTAAAAAAAAGACAAAATACATGATGTTATATGTCTTCTTATAGATCATAGGTAGGTTTTAAAATTATGAAAAAAGTCATTTTGATGGAGTAACAAAATAAAATGCTTCCTGGAAATGAACGTGAAAGCAGTATTTCTGGTGAGGGAGTATATCTTTATCTGTTATGCAAATACGATCTTCTCACAAATATCTGAGAATGTAATATGCTACTATTCTTGAAGAGTAGCATAGAAAATCATTTCTCTCTTCAGACTCTCCATTTATTAGAGCTCTCCTTAATTAACCCAGTATTGTTCCCATCCCTTTCGGAATTGCATTCTCTATCACTCAAACACCATAAGTGTCACTCCACCCTGAATAACTCCCAGTTGTTCCCTCTGTTGTTCTCTAACTGAAATGGGGCTTTCGGCAGAGATAATTTAGTGGAGTAGCACATAAGTGGCTGGTGACATCTATAGACAAGCTGAAGAGTAAAAGAAAGGACCTAGAAAGGATTGGAGAAGAGAAACCATGGAAAAGAAAGCAACTGGATAGGTACAGCCAAAAATGATGAAAGTAACACCATCGCCAACTTCAAAACAATATAATAGTTAATGGGAATGGAAGCTGCACAACCCAGGTAATAACAGTCCCGTTGGCTCATTTATTTCTTTGCAAGGGCTTAAAACTCTGACTTACATTTTTTTACATAGTATTACTATCTCACCCTATCTAATTCCTAGGTCCTTCTTAATGAAATCTAATAATGGGTGTTTCAAACTAGGGTTCCTGTCTTAAATATATGTATAGAGTGATGTGAAATGATCTATAAGTTTTTTTAGGTTATATATGGAAAAGACAAGAACAATTAAGTTATTAGGAAAATCTTAAGATTATGAGGAAAGACAAAACATTGTAACCATAAACCAGATCAGAACTTACACCCTCTATTCCCATTCACTCCTTTATTCATAAATGTATCATTAAATTCTCCAGGATCATAAACTCTACATTTATTATTTAAGTAAAGAAGTTCTGTAAGGAAAAGACAAATGGGAGTCAAAAGGCAAAAGAAATTTAAAAAAGAGTTCAGGTGATAAAGACCTATTCAAACATGAAGGTAAAAATGCCTTCTCACAGAACAGTAGTGCAGAGATAAAACCACAACGACACTCGAAAAGAGGTCAGCGCTAAATCATAAATGAATAAGGCAATGAGAGACGTAGACGAGCTTGGGAGTAACAAAATACTCTGTAAACGTAATTTTTTAAAGACATCAATTTCAAATTTAAAACCTGGAAGTTTGGGGAAGCTGAGCCTTTGGTGGGAAAAGGTGATTTTCCTGCCAGCACACAGATTAAGATATGTATCCACATGTAAAAAATTACAGTGACTGGTAGGTAAGGATTTTAATCAAAATATATATTACAGTCTTAAAACAAAGAACAGAGGCAATGTTTCAAGAGACCCTTACTGAAATGACAACAGCTAGCAGAGAAGAAGCCAAGTTTGAAGTAAAGTGGACCAAGCATCAGTTGTTTCTAAAGCAACCTCAACTATATTTCCACATAATGGGTAAGTGATAATTATGAAATACTAATGAAATAGGAAAAGTGTAAGGAATGAGTTCTAAACTGAGGTTTGGAAGAAGTGAAGTAAATCATTTTATATAGAAGAAAAATAAATAAAAAGAAACTCCCAATAAATAATACATTATTTTAATGTGTCAAATATGTAAATCTATAAAGTTAAATAAGATAGAAAAGAACATATATAAAAAATGACCAGAGATCAGAATACCTTAGAATAAGTAGCAGTTTCAGTATTATTATTTTTTAGTGTTGTCTTTGAATAGGGAACGCTTGAAGGTTAATGTATGTAATCCGATTTGACAAAAACTTCTATGATTAATGAAATAAATTTATGTAATAAAAATGAAAGTACTCTAAAATAATATTATATTTTCACTGAATAAAATGATGTGTGAAACATCTGACATAGTAATTTTACCAGTCAATAAGCAAAAGAGAATACTATGACATATAGATTTGGTGAATTAATAATAATATATAATAAAAATTCTGGGTATGTACACTCATTCATAAAGGTGAATTGTGCAACCAAATAACAACTATTTTTTTTTTTTAATAATAGTGTTTATTTATTTTTACATGTTGCTGTGTTGGGTCTTCGTTTCTGTGTGAGGGCTTTCTCTAGTTGTGGCAAGTGGGGGCCACTCTTCATCGCGATGCGCGGGCCTCTCACTATCGCGGCCTCTCTTGTTGCTGAGCGTAGGCTCAGTAATTGTGGCTCACTGGCCCAGGTGCTCCGCGGCATGTGGGATCCTCCCAGACCAGGGCTCGAACCTGTGTCCCCTGCATCGGCAGGCAGACTCTCAACCACTGCGCCACCAGGGAAGCCCAACAACTCTTTTTAAAAAAAATTTAATAGATCTTATTTCTAGAGTAGTTTTAGATTTACAGCAAAATGAAACAGAAGGTACAGTGATTTCTCAAATACTCCCTGTCCCCACACATGCATAGCCTCAACCATTATCAATATCCCCCCTCAGACTGGTGCATTTATTACAACTGATGACCTTACACTGACACATCATTATCACCAAAGTCCATAGTTGACATCAACGTTCATGCTTGGTGTTGTATGCACATTCTACAGGTTTGAGCAAATGTATAATGACATGTATTCACCATGACTGTATTGTATGGAGTAGTTTCAGTGTCCTAAAAATCCTCTGTTCTCTGCCTATTTATCTCTCCCTCCGTTCAACCCCTCTCAATCACTGATATTTTTACTGTCTCCATAATGTTGCTTTTTCCAGAAATCATAGAGTTGAAATTAAACAGGATGCAGCCTTTTCAGATGGGCTTCTTTCACTTCGTAATAGGCATATACGTCTTTTCATAACTTAACAGCTCATTTCTTTTTAGTGCTGAATAATATTTCATTTTCCTGATACTATGGTTTATTTATGCATTCACCTACCAAAGGACATCTTGGTTGCTTCCCAGTTTGGACAAGTATGAATAAAGCTGCTTTAAACATACATGTGCAAGTTTCACTACAGATGTAAGTTTTCAACTCTTTTGCGTAAATACTATGGAGTGTGATTTTATGGTATGAGCATGTTTAGTTTTGTAAGATACCACCAGTTTTCTAAGATGTCCCCCAAAGTGAGAACTGTTTTTTTAAAATAACTTCAGAATATCCCAAACATCTCCAAGCTTCATTAGAATGAATCCTGGCAATTAATATAAAAAGTCTCTTATAATATGTCACATATATTTCATTATATAATTATTTTTATAAAGAAGACTAATCATAGAGATCAGAAAGTAACATTGTACTTCCCCAGAAAATAAATAAACCATTTCAGAAAGTGGTGGAATAGTTCATTTGACTCAGGCAGAGAATTCTAAAATTTAGAATTTTACCTTTCTTGTTTAAAACTCAGAGATCTATTAAATCAAAACAACTTTCTTGAGGAATTTAAAGAAGCTACATCTATGTGAACAACGTGAAGAAGACAAATGAATTTCACAAATTACTGACAAGTATTATGTTGACTTAATGAGAGGTTACAATTTGACTCATGACTGAGATTCTGTAACTTGTTGAAAGGGTTTAACACAAATCGTGAATTAATTGCTTTCATTTGTTTCATTATTGTTACATGTGATATGTATCCTGGGAGCAGAATGGACTGACTAAGGTGTGATTGAAGCAGATTACCCTTTGCCTTCCTGACGAACTCATTTTCATCCTAAAAGACAACTCAAATACTATCTCCTCAGTGAATACTTTTGAGATCTTTTTATCTTACTTACATTGTCCTTCATCTGTTCTTTAAGAATCCTTAATACATCCATCCATTTGGACTTGTCATGTTGCTGTGGTTGTTTGCATGCTTGTCCCTTTGTGCTGCTTGAGCTTATCTTTGCACACGGAAATCTTTGTGAAATGCCTGTGGAATGAATAGAGAGAAAAGTGCATTTTTCTGGGTTATGATCTGACAGATAAATTGTAGAGTCCAAAAAGCATCAACTACTTTGCTGGTTTTCTGATTACAAAAATTCTTAACTTTATGAATGAAAAGTAACTGAAAATGACTCCTTACGACCTATTCATCAAACTGATTGTTCCTATTTACAGCCTTTAAATTCTATAGTATCAATTTAAATACATCATCCATTATAAAACATTCTCTATTCGCTCCACTGCTTCATGACAGCCCATTAACAATGACAGCCCATTAACAGTCTATCTCGCTCATGGAATACTTTAAAACTTTTCCCAGTCTCACTTCTTTTCTGACTAAATTTTGATATCCTAGAAGGCACTGTCTGTCTCTGTAAGAAAGGGTTTTATTTGCCACAAATTAGCCCTAGTGCTTTACCCAGAACACAGTAATTGTCAGTTGTTATTCATTTGAATAAATTGACTATATATTTAACATTCAGAAAAATCAAGGAACATTATTTCAAAAGAAAATATTTGTGCAAGAACTCATAACTCTCTTAAGTGTGTGTATGTGTGTGTGGGTGTGTGTGTGTATGTGTGTATGAAAAGAAATATTAAAAAATGCTTTCTCTTCATTTTCTTTTGTTACTTTAAGAAATGTGAGGGCTTCCCTGGTGGTGCAGCGGTTGAGAGTCAGTCTGCTGATGCAGGGGACACGGGTTCGTGCCCCGGTCTGTGAAGATCCCACATGCCGCGGAGCGGCTGGGCCCGTGAGCCATGGCCACTGAGCCTGCGCGTCCGGAGCCTGTGCTCCGCAACAGGAGAGGCCACAACAGCGAGAGGCCCGCATACCACCACAACAACAACAACAACAAAATGTAGAAATATTTTCTTCTAATGAACTTGGGTATGAGATAAGTTTTACCAGGAGACATGTTTGTTTCTGGTGGGAGTTATTTCCTGTTAGTGTCCCAGACTAAATCTGTGGTAAGAAGCAGCTGGAGTTCTAGCTTCACCGGAAAATTGGGGTCAAAATCTACCTAGACCTCCTCTGGATATATATCACTAAGCCCTGTGATTATATTTAGACTTAGCAGCCACTGGGAATTTACTGTGCAGTAGGAAAAACTCTTTCCGATGCTTGCTGTCCATCACATTTTGCAGTTAAAAAACAACAGTCTCTTGTGAGCTCCAAGTATATAGGTGACCCTTAAATTTTAAACCAAATTGTGGAGGTTTCACTCTAGAAATTGCTTGATTTTCTATACAAGATATTACTTTTGCCAACTGATTTATTTTAAGTGACACAAAACTAAGGTGAGCAAGTAGTTTGTTACCACAGAAACACGCACAGAGTGTTATTTTCCAAAATCAGAATATAAAGGTTATCATCTGTGAAGACTTAAAAAAAAAAGGTTGACAGAGTCAGACATAGGCAAAAGAAAAGACAGACATGAAAAAAGAAAAGATTGTTTTGTTTTTTCACTAGCATAGAAGCAGAAAATCAGAACTGGAAGGATTCTTCGAAAGAATGAAGTACCAGCCTTTCATTTATAAATTAAAAACACTGAGGGCAATGAAAATTAAGAATTTCCCCAGGGGTATATGGGTAGAAATTAAAGGGCAAGAATTTAACACTTTAAAATCAGTATCAGATGTAAGTACAAGTACAGTGCCTGGCGCAGGTGTGAGTAAAGCACAGGCCTCTAGAACACTTTCTCTTTTCTCTTCCCTTTATCTTGTCACTGCTATAAAAGGTGTCATAGCACAGTGATTAAGAATGTGATTTTACAAGCCAGAATCCTTGAGTCCATAATCAATATTTTGTCACCTGGCAGCTGGGTTACCATGGGCAAATTGCAGAACCTCTCTGTGCCTTGGATTCCTTATGTGTAAATAAGGACAGTAACATAACTTTTATCATACATTACTGGAAAAATTAAATAAATTAATACATACAAAAATGCTTAGAAGAGTCCCTGGCCCATAATATATGCTAATGAATGTTACCTATTAATATTAAAATTATTATTATTATGATTGTGGTGAGGTACTATTTCTTGGCATTTGCCTATTGTAAATTGTCCAGTGCCCTTTTTTGCTACCTTGTTTCTCGCACTGGGATAAATATTAAAGATATATATCTGTTACCAAAATGTGTCAGAGATATAATCTAAGCTGTCAAACAGCAATAAAAACCTGAAGATATTCCAATAAATTAATTCATCTAATATTTATAGTTGCTAATGGCTTAATATACTTCACTTGCCAGATACAGGTTTCACTTTAACAGTAATTCTTTTAATTATTTAAATTGTAAGAGAAATGTATAGAGAAATACAGGATACTATATAGGATCAATAGGGTCTATGTATATGTTAGCGTCTTGCCCAGGTGATAGGTTGCTTTTTCCATCTGCAAGTAAAACTAAAACTAAGCATTATGAGAAGACAATAATCAATTTTAACTGAAGATTCTAATGTGGGACTTCTAATATGGCAACATATGACCAGTCTCAAAATTATAGAAAACCTATTCAATATGATAAACCAATTGGTCTATAAAATAAAAGTAATTTTTAATTGGAAGCACAAAATTGATTCAAAAAGTCTCATTGTATATTTTGTATATTTTAATATGTGTCAGTGAGTGTGTGTGTGTGTGTGTGTGCATGTAATCAAACACATACATATCATCATATAATCAAACACAGAAGATAGTTTTTCTTCATCTAACATGCAAAAGTAAAACTATCAAAGCTAATTCATTCTGGGGACTTCACTTTAAAGCATACATATTTTTCCAGGCACAGCAATATGAAAGTTCATAATATTTATATTTTAATGGATCTTTCATTGAAATTGCTTTTTCAGAAACATTCTCTTATTTTCTCTGAAAGCAGTAGGGATACAACTGTTATAAAATAATGAAAATCTAGCTTGCATCTCTAATAATTTCAGAGAGTCATTTGACTTTTTTCTTATATACCATTCAAAACATTTTCTTTATCTCCAAATTGAAAAAGCAAAACAAATGGAATTGCTTACTTGTTTCTTCCTCTGTGACCAATGTTGTCTCTGTATGCAAAGTACTGAGTGAGAGCAAGAGTAGGACTCCCTTTGACTAGCTTTAGAAATCACATCAAATAATTTAAGTGATAAATCCCAAGTCATATTAAAGTGACAGGACTGAGAGTTTCTGTTTATAACCTAACTCTATACATGAACAAGTCTTTCAAAAAATAACTGTATGCTTTGGGGTAGGAAGCAGGGAGAGAGGTGATTAGCTGAATGACTAAAGCAAATAATGGCAGTGTCCATTTAATCATAACCTAGAAGAAAGGGAATTTTAGACAATGGACAATGATGATTTCCATCTCACTGGCAAAATGATTACTCTCAAACTAGAAGCTATTCAAATTTGTAATCATAAAACTCCCATATTTTCAAATACAGTTTTCACTAAGCTTGGAATTTAATTAGACCTGATGTCCCATAATCTGATATGTTGGTTAGGCAGACTGGTATCCTAGACTGTATGTGAGTTATAGTTTTCATTGTATATTCTAAAGTGCCATTTGCTTTTCTTCATAATTCTTGAGAACTTGGTTACTGTGACCAGACCTCTGGGAAAGTGCCCAGTTTACAGACATACATGTGTTTTGAGCCAGAACCAAACGTAATGGCACATTCACTAAGGTGATACAGTCATCAATTTTTAAAAATAGTAACTTTAATTTTTGCAATCTTGCATGTTACATACTCTTTTAAAGTGCCATTTTTTTCTCAATATGTACATAAGATATAAATAAAGTCAGGTGCCAGAATATTACTTACAATTTGTCAAATGATTTGATCACAAAGTTCTAATCAAGCTAAACTCCCTAACTTCATCCCTTGCAATAACTGTGAATTCTTCTCTGAGGCATTTAGACAAATTTTCCATGATGCTTTCTAAAATTATTACCAAAGGATGAAAAATTTCATGATCAGAGGCCACCTATAAACTCTGGGGCTTCACTCTCATTTGGTAGATGTTAATTCTGACAGAGAAGGGTAGAGAAGGAAGGAGAGTCTGTCATTTGCAGTCAGAAAGATGTGTTTCTGAGACATCTTGGTGAGCTAAGCATGTTATACCCAGGCTGAAAACTACGTTTACTTCAGACAAATTTGAAGTAGAAGCAAAGCTCTTCATGGCATGGCTACCAGTACTCATTGGTACTCACAAGCAGCTCAGATGAAATAATGACACAGTATTCCGATGACCTTTGGTTTTGCAATCACATGCTTTCTCATGGTACTAGACTCAGTATTGCCACTGTCATATCCAACAACCATTACTAAAAACCAAATACTTAAAATGTATCTGCTATTTTTTAATTTGTAGTCATGGTGGTGGGGAGTGAGTCACAAGACAAGGTGTCTACAGGGGCCAGCTAGGTAATGAAATAAGTAAGCTTGGCAGAGTTTGTCTGTGGTTAAATGGAAAGCATTCAGGTTAAAATTTATCTTAGGGTGACTGATGCCATCTGGAAATACCCTAGCGTGGTTGATTATCCTGCCAGAAATATGCCAATTTTTAAAAGATGTCAAATAATTTTAAAAGTATTTTAAAAATTAAAGTGCTATGCAGGCCAGAGATAACAGCCTGCCAGTCTGTGAATTTTCATTTAAAATGTATATAAATACCCCAAGGGACAGCTTGTGTTTTTTTAAATAAAACCTAGAACATTTTTGAAAATAGCACTTGGATTTAAACTGCATGGCAAATCATAAAGAACTTAAAATATGGGTGTAGCCAAACATACATTCAATAATTCATTAGGTTACACAAATCTAGGCAATGTTGGAGGAAAGAGTGAAAATCAACTACTCTGGAGAATATTGAAAAATTATATGATAATTATGATGATGTAAGAGTACATGTTAAAAAAGATATTTAAGGTAATTTGGCATATCCTAAAGAGAATGATGATTAAAGTATATACTGATCTTGATTAAAGCTTAGCTGTTTCACTCAATAAAAGCATAAAAATAATTAGTAATTGGGAGTGGTGGGTATTGTATCTGGCGTCATTTTGGGGTATATATTACTAATTTTCACATGACTAGGAAATCTATTCCCAACTAACCAGATGAGTATATCCAGATTCCACCTTACCACTTTAGCTCTGTTCAAAATAAAATCATATGTTGACTGTGTTCAATTATTCTCATTGCCTGATACTGCTATATGTCATGCTACATTACACAAGTTAACTTCCACATTTAAATGCTATTTATTAGGAAATGCAAATGCTGTGAGAATGAGGTTTCTTTATCATTACTATTTAATTCATTTATTTATTTTTTTAACCCCACCTTGTTTTAAGAATTATTCTCAATGGTATGGAGGTTACTTAAAAAAACAAAAATAGAGTTAACATATGATCCTGCAATCCCACTCCTGTGCATATATCTGGAGAAAATAATTCAGAGAGATTCATGCACCCCAATGTTCACTGCAGCACTATTTACAATAGCCAAGACACAGGGGCAACCTAAGTGTCCATTGACAGATGAATGGATAAAGAAGATGTGGTACATATATACAATGGAATATTACTCAGCTATGAAAAAGAATGAAATAATGCCATTTGCAGCAACATGGATGGATCTAGACATTATCATACTAAGTGAAGTAAGCCAAAGACAAACATCATATGATATCACTTATATGTGGAATCTTAAAAAATGACACAAATGAAATTATGTACAAAACAGAAAGAGACTCACAGACATAGAAAACAAACTTATGGTTACCAAAGGGTGGGGGAGGGATAAATTATGAGGATGTGAGTAACATATACACATTACTATATGTAAAATAGATAAACAACAAGGATCTACTGTATAGCACGGGAACTCTACTCAGTATTTTATAATAACCTATAACAGAAAATAATCTGAAAAATAGACATACATGTATAACTGAATCACTGTAACTACACCTGAAACAAACATTATAAATCAACAATACTTCAATAAAAAATAAATTAAAAAAGGAAAAAAATATAAATATATATATTTATTTATATATATTTATTTATATATATATAAATATATATATAAACAGGGCTTCCCTGGTGGCACAGTGGTTAAGAATCCTCCTGCCAATGCAGTGGACACAGGTTTGAGCCCTGGTCTGGGAAGATCCCACATGCCACGGAGCTACTAAGCCCATGCCCCACAAGTACTGAGCCCGCATGCTGCAACTACTGAAGCCAACACACCTAGAATCCATGCTCCACAACAAGAGAAGCCACCGCAATGAGAAGCCCACGCACCGCAGTGAAGAGTAGCCCCCCACTCGCCACAACTAGAGAAAGCCAGCGCACAGCAAGGAAGACTGAACGCAGCCAAAAATAAATATAAATGATAAATACATTTAAAAAAAAGAAATGTTAGTTAAAAAATAAATATATATATATAAACAATATAACACAATAAAATATATTTAAAAGAAAATTGATTTAAAGTAACAAAAATGTTTGGAAGGTAATGTGAATCTAGGTGTGTAGTAAGCATACACAGACACACACACACACAGAAAAGATTAGAAAAATAGCAAGTGAGTAAACACATATAATATTCACACGTCATGACTCCTCCTGCCATTCAAAGGTTGGTCACATATTTGCCTCTAACCTTTCTAATGGACAAGACAAATGGTGAAATATGATTAATTATAGGAGTGTCTATAAAACAAGAAATTAGGGAGGGAGGGAGACGCAAGAGGGAAGAGATACGGGAACATATATATATGTATAACTGATTCACTTTGTTATGAAGCAGAAAATAACACACCATTGTAAAGCAATTATACTCCAATAAAGATGTAAAAAAAACAAAAACAACCCAAGAAATTAATGTCTCTGATTTTATTTTTGATACTCATAAAAGAGAGAGATCTTTGCTACAACTCCTCAAAGAATTAACACTATGTGATACACCTCCCTTATAATAAATATACAGATGAACTGCATAATTTCTTGTAACATCTGCCAGTACAATCTAAAGGAATCACATTAGCATATAAACCATTGAGTAATCAATATAGTAGAGTATATACAATATACTAATATACTATAATAAGATCCACTTACACATTCCTAATAACATAGCTTCACTTTGAGTGAACAGCCTAGAATATATAGAGCAGGGTTTCTCAACCTCAGTACTATTAACATATTGAGCTTGATATTTATTTGTTGTGAAAAGCTGTCCTGTGCATTAGATGATGCTTACCAGCATTTCTGGCCTCAACCCACTGGATGCCAACAACCTCACTCTCCCAGTTGTGACAACCTAAAATATACCTAAACATTGCCAAATGTCCCCTGTGGAGAGAGGCAAAATTTTCCCTGAGACATAGCCCTAGAGGCATGGAATGATTGCACAAAATCCTCCATAAATAGTATTTCTTTCAGTTGAGGCTTTGAAAGCTATTAAGTGGCTGTCAACTCAAGCTTAGTCTGTCTCAGAAGTACCTAGAGTACAGGTATTTGTCAGAGAGAATAGTATCAATACGGGCAGAGATTTTACATTCATGAAAAATGAACTACCCTGATGTTGGCTGAGGGAGAAACTCCTAGCTATCTACCACAAATTCACCTTCTCTTCTTCTTGGACATCCAATTAAAGGTATTTACAGCTTCCCTTGTAGATAAACTTGGCTGCGTGGCAGAACGCTAGCCAACGCGATGTGAGCAGAAGTGACAAGTATGATTTCTGGGCAAGACTTATAAGAAGCAGGTCTGAGCCCTCTTTACTTTTCTCACCATTCTTCTTATTATATATCCATCAGCATTGCCTTCATTTGGAAATTTGGAAAAAGTTCACAGTAAACCTCTCAGCAGTTTGTAAGCTGAAGTACCTGCAGAAACAATAGCTATTTGGTGAATACCAAAATACACAGGCTGGGTGCATGGTATCATGGAAATGATCGAAATTTGGTAAAACAAAACAACACAAATGCACACAGTTATGTGTACTCTACTTTAAGTAACATCTACAGGTACAGCTTTGATTTTGAACAGAATTCCAAATAATTTGCTGTTGTACCCACCAGATGTATAAAATGTGAATTAAGGTAAATGTTTCTGCCAAAATATTTTTTTAATAAATTTCCTCTTATCTATACCTATACATCCATCTCCTATTGGTTCTGTTTCTCTGGAACACTGATTAATAAAGTTATTGTTTATGTAATGCTTACAATGTTTGAAAATGATGATCACCCAGGAGATGACGAAAGCACATGATGGAAGGAGCCTTAGTCCTTGAAAGACAAGTGTAGAAAAGCTAACAGTCAACTAGGGACACCTGTGCTAGATTGTGCTGCAAATATGAAACTTCTAGTGTGTTTGAGCCCATAAACAATTTGGGTCTGTATATCACAATGGTTTAGCTTATGCTAAATAACACAATAGTAGTCTCTTTCGAGCATATGAAATATAGACTTTTTTGTGTCTTTTTACTGTTTTTATACATCAGTTTATCACGTGGAAATTTTTATGTAGTGTCATGTGAAAATAAATTTCATAAATAAGATTTTTATCCTCAAGGGTATTATTTTGGAATGCAGATGACACAGCTAGACAATACAGGACATGAACACAACAGAATAGAACAGTAAATAAAGAAACAAATAGATTATCTGGCACAAGAAATCTAAAGATAAAAGTTACAATACTACTCAATTCCATTATTATTACTACTCAAAGTTAAAGCAATTGACTTTTAATTCTTAGATTTCATTTCCTCTATGAAGCCTCTATAAATTGATCCCTCTGCCCATATAAGTTACTGACCAGTGTTTCTCCCTGACCATGTATCAATCATGACCTTGTATTTTTAACTATCTTCTGTCTCCTAAAATCAAGAGAAAGACTGTCAGCCTCTTGAGGTTAGAGCCAGGATCACAGGTAGTTTGTTTTGTCTGAAAGTCTATGAGCTCCAATTTAGAGATTAGAAAAAAAAAAGAGAACAAAACCAGGGAAGCTGGCCACGTGTGTGTTTGGTGGGAAGGGAAGTAGGAGGGCATAACATTAGATGAAAAATATTGCTGAAGTAAAGAGTTCCACAGGCTCTTCCTGATAAGCCCTGAGGAAGAGTGAAGCCAAAATTTCCCAGTCTCCTAAAGGGAAAATCTAATGGTGCCTTCTGATATTGGCAGTAAATGGGCAATGGCTAAAACCACAAAAAAGCTAAGGAATACATGTGCTAATAGAATAAGCACAATAAAATCTCTACTAACCCAAACTGATAGTTGAGATAAATTTCTTGAAAATCACACGAAGTACAGACTCCTTCTCCAAATTCTACCACCCCCCCCCCCCCATCAAGGATTTTTGAAATAAATTACTAGAAACCAACCAGTTTGGATTTGGTAAAACCAAATCCAATATTTGGATATTGGTAAAACCATAGTCATTTTACAGGGATCTTACTGAACTTTATGGGCCAAGTAATCTAGAGAAAATGTCCTTGTGCTGGAGATAAGGACACGACATGCTTAATTCATAAAAAGAAATGTAGATAATTGTACTGAATATATCTATAGTTTCCTAAATATGTCTGTGTTATGCAAAAAACAAAGTCTCTGAGTATTATCTAAAACCCAAAATTCCTAACTAATAGGAATTAAGGATCACCAATGATAACACAAATAAGAACTTATCCCTAAAGTTAACCACCTGAAATGTTTTTGTGCCTATCATGATTTGGTTCTTGTGGATTCTGGATCAACAGTCATCCAGCATTTCTGTAAACAGCTACATGGTCAATATTTCAGGCATTGCAGGCCATTTGTTCTTCATCATGACTACTTAACTCTGCCATTCCAGTGTAAAAGCAGCCATAGATAATAAGTAACTAATGAGTATGTGGCTCTAGTCCAATAAAATTCTGTTTACAGAAACCTATGGTAGGCTAGATTTGGCCTGTGGGCCATAGTTGGCTAACACTAAATCTATATCATATTCTGCAACTTTCTGTATCCATTTGAGCTTTGTCTTATTCTTTTCCTTTCTTCTTCTGGAACAATTAATCATTTTATTTTAGACAGCATTACTCTTTTTTTTCCTTAACAAAAATACATTCTGTATTCCTTGCATACCCTTTATATAAATATACAACCCATTTTCTTCCCATACCTTGTATACAAAGTTGTTTCCCTTTGCTCTTACTATTTCTAGTAGCTGTATTTTTACATATTGATTACATATTTTAACTACACTTTACTTTCCAGAGAAAGCTAGGAAGAAGGAAATTGTGAACTATCACATATTCACATCCTATAGTAGATTAGCAAATTTATAAATACATAATTATAAAACATATTTTTAGAGACTTTTTTTATAATACAACTTTAAATGTGGCAAAAACATATTTATTAATAGACCCACACAAGAGTAGACAAATTTAAACTTATGTTCAGCAATCAATGCCTCAGTATATTATCAGTATATTATGTTATTTGGAAATAATTTAGATATTCAGTGAAAATCCATTATTTAGTTTAACTTAGTATAAACTTTTACCTTTTTTACATTTATTTACATTACTTTTTTTTTTTTTTTCGGTACGTGGGCTTCTCACTGTTGTGGCCTCTCCCGTTGCAGCACAGGCTCTGGACGCGCAGGCTCAGCGGCCATGGTTCACGGGCCCAGCCGTTCCGCGTCATGCGGGATCTTCCCGGACCGGGGCACGAACCCGTGTCCCCTGCATCGGCAGGCGGACTCTCAACCACTGCGCCACCAGGGAAGCCCATACATTACTTATTTTTAACAATGCTTATATTAGATGTCAAAGAGTTAACCATCATCTTAAGTTATTTTTCTTGTTGACAAATTTTGTCACATAGAGATAGTATGAGCTTTTTTGACTAGTAAAACCAAGTAGAAAAAGTTGATGTTTGTATTACATTTAATATTGAGAATTTTGAGAACGAGTGTGATTATTAAATCAACAGACTTAAATTAGCTTTTATTTATCAAAGATTATTCCAGATCATGTGAACTTGAAAAACATTTGGGTTAGTTTCTATATTTCTGAGAGTTTTAGGAATACTTAATTTACATAGGTACTTATTTTTTAAGCCAATTAAATAGAACTGATTTTGAAATATCATTTATACGTGACATACATACGTACATAAATATGTATAAACACAGACAGACATAAACAGAGATCTTATAGCTTTCATTTTAAAATTTTTGTCACGTCTCAGGTACAATAATACAAAACTCAAAAGAATAGCTAGATCTAAGTTGTACTTTTGGCTGATGGACTAAGTTAAGATTACCTACTCAGATGGTCAAAGTGTTGTTATTTTTTAATTTTTATTTTACATTGGACTATAGTTGATTTGCAATGGTTCAGATGTACAGCAAAGTGATTCAATTATACATATACATATATCTATTCTTTTTCAAATTATTTTCCCATTTACGTTATTGCAGAATACTGAGCAGAGTTCCCTGCGCTATATGGTGTCCTTTTTGGTTATCTGTCTTATATATAGCAGTGTGTGTATGTCGATGGCCAAAGTTTTTTACTGAAGATTTTTTATTTGCATGATGTAAGGATTCTTTTAGAGGGAGACTATTTTTGGAGTCATTTATCTTCTAGAAATTTCTGCATACCAATCAAAGATTGCATTCCACACTGTCTTCTAGAAGTCTGAGATCTCTCTTAACAAGGGTGCCCCTTAAGGTGGACTTATCTAAGTTAAAGTTTCCCAAAATTGGCCAGTACAATTCCAAATTATCCAGAAGTTCAACCATTTTCCATAAAAGCACAAGATCCTGATCCATAGAAGTTATACCTCCAGGAAACGGTTGTTTTTGAAAGAGATGGAAAAATAGTTTTAGACTAGGTGGAACCCATCTTTGCCTTTAGAGTCCCTAGACGTCTTCACTATGAGGGGCCACGTTTTCCAATAGCTGTCCCCAGACACAGGGAATCACGTGTTTCCCACACCCCCTTTAGGACAGAATAGGGTGGCATAGCAAGAAGCTTCAACAAACAAAATACAAGTTGCACAATAAAGTCAGAGAGCTCTAAACACAAGGAGAGTGGAGCTCAGATTGAAGAGAGACTTACCCTCAAATTCCAGGGTTAGTGAGAAAGCAGTGAGAGGAATGGGCTCTGTGGGTACAGGCACTTGCTTTCTCACTGTCCTCAGAGTTGTTGGGGGTCTTCTTTAAATCCCATTTCTGATGCTGGAAACTGTCAAAAATCCAGAAATGGAAAAATTAAAACCACCAAATTAAGGAATCGTATTTAGTGAAAGTTTATTGTGCATATAAGAACAGTTTGTGAACTGGGAGCCTTCAGAAATAAAAACTGATATGACCTCAGGGGCATGAAGTTACAAGATGGTTTATAAGGTTGTTTACCCTTTACAATGATTGGTTATTACAATGGGGCTTTCCAGACAGCAGGGGATCAGTTAAAAGTGATCATCTCTTACCAGTTTTAGGAAGATGACATAAGTCTGTTTTATGATTTTCAGAGGCTTTTACAAGGAATAACCTAAGATAAGTTTCATTTCTCTTCATGAAATAAGATAGATTTAGTTTCGTGTATGTGGCTAAAATGGTTTTGTCTCTTCAAGGAATCCTCAAGTTCAGTTTCCATTTGGTATTCAATTTTAACATCAAATCCAAAGTATATTAAAATACTGTTCTTTGATTCAATTTTCTTGTGTTTATCTTTGTTATTCTTAATAATCCTAAAAAAATTTTGTAGACATTTCCTTTAAATAGATCTATCTTGTTTTCCTTGAAAACATATTGCCAAAGTCCGTGATTCAATTATAAAGTCAAAAATAAAGCTAATGCTTCACACAAATAATACCTTACTGTACTTACTAATATCTTCATGTAATCATGGGAAATAGGTATCCTTAGTGATTCCTATGTGTAAAGCCATATTTCACATGTCACTTTAGAATTTATTAAATTAATTTGCATTCAGGTATATGCTTAACCTCAGAACAAGGTAGTTTATTATATAGTTTATATGTTGCAGATACTTCTCAGTATTAAAATAGAGAACACAATTCACAGTCAATATATGGAAACATTGTTGTAAATATATTCAAATCATGTTAAAATCATTAGCTTTCTTTTGAGATACATCTGTGAGTTACGAGATTTGCCATGGTCTCATAAATAAAAGTCTATACCATTGGCATATTTGTGTCTATACTTTTGTGTTTGCTTCTGAGCAGACAAGCTGGTGAAATAATTTCACACTTTAAATGCATTTCACAGATATAACATTGTTACGTTTTAAATTTGTCCACATTCTATCTATGCTTTAGAGTTGATAGCTAGTCCCCTGGTCGCCAATAAAAAAGAGAAAAACGGTACCAAAAATGATTGTATGAAGGTTTTTTCCCAATCATTTAAAAATTAATCTAAGAAAATAAACCAAAGTCATGCTTATTATTTTTCTGTTTTTCTATTTTATTAATAGACATTGTTTACATACAGTACTACTCTTCTTTAAGTCATAATTAATTTTAGGGAGATGGGAGCTTATGAAAATATTTTCATATTTGATGTAAATTGCTTTTGAAACAATATCAAATCAAGTAAGCTTACCTGAGAAGAAAAACTAAGTGACAAAAAAATGATAACTTGTCTCTTTTTGCTCACAGTAGCAATCAAATGTGGGTAAATGAGAACACTGCATGTAAATATAAAAAATATATGTTCTGCATTCCAATAACTACTATCTGTGAAGCCACTTAAGAACCATCTCTTCCACATAGAATTTTTGTTTTCCAGTCAGTCCAGTCTTTGTATTTGCTCCAAGAAGTCTTACTAGTTATGTGATTATACAAAAACAGAAGGGAAAAAATTTTAAAAATGACTCCAAGATTTTAGGCTAAATAACTAGTGAAGTGACTATATTCTTGTTTAAAATATAGAAGTTGAGAAACAAGCTATGTATAAGAAAATATAAGTTAAATTTTGAAATGAAGAGTTTGAACTAATGGTGTTACATCCTTGTGTAAATCTATGCACAACATAAATATGGAACTACTGTTTCAGTAGGAAGTTGGGACTCCTCACTATAAAGGAAGAGCTCAGACTTAATATCGACAGGGAGGATGTAAAAAACGAATAGCTGTAATTCAAAAACTCAGCTTGGTGTATGCATATAATTAAGGAATGAGATCTGGAGCCAGCAAGAGAAAAAAAAAATTGTATCTAGAGAAAAAGCTGAAAACAATAATGAAATAAATATTAAAATATAATATTAAACTATTCTGTCCCCAATATTCAAAAATAATGCATTGACCTCACTATCAATGGAGCATACACTTTCAAGAATTTGTTTTATTCTAGCTGTCATGGGGAATATATATTTATTTTCACTCATGATCCAGAAGCAAGATTCATAAAAAAGATGTCCCAGATTACAAGTGAAGGTGAGGTCCAGGGTAAGAAATAAACCATCTGGCTTTATTATCCCCACATCAAATTTGGTTCTACAATTGCTGACTAAATATTCAATTTATGGACTGTACAGAATAGAGGAGCAATGGACCCAGTGACTAGTCTAAACATACTACAAGTAAGTAAGGAGACACAGTGTCATATTGGTCCTATAGTGAGACAAAGCTCTACATTAGAAGGGCTGAAATTAAGGGCATGGAACTTAAGTTGGGATTTGAAAAGTCAATGAAAGTGTTTAACACTGTATGAGGAAGATTTCTTTTAAAAGGAAGAACTGAGCATAAATGATGTGTGGCTAAAGAATGTATGGGTGTTTTAATCACTTCCAATTCACGCATTTGGTGAGAGAGGGATACTCACCCTAGGGTGATGGGGATGACCAAACACACAACATCCAACACTGGACAGAAGAGATCAACAGCAGCTTATAACCACATTTACTTAGAGCGTGGGGGAGAGGAACACAGATGTGCCCACACCATGTCACCACACAAGGGTTACACTTGGGAACAGAGTGCACAAGCAGTAGCTGTGGGAGGCAGGCTTTGCAGCATCAAGAGGACGGGGTGAGCCTGGTTCCGATGGGAGGGTGTGGTTGATTTATTTGAATAATTCTGTGGGTTGGCAGAAAAATTAACCCACTGCTTTGGAGTAACTAAAAACTGTGCTTGGTCTCTTTGATAAGAAGGTTGTTAGACTACAGGTCTTTACATGTGGGAGCATAATGGAGAGATAAACATGCAGTTAGACCATTTGAGGCCTTCCTGGTTTCACCAGATGTCAAGGCAGCACATAAAGTTGAGCATCACCTTTTGTCCTTACACCACTATGGAGAGAGAAAACAGGACCACAATGTGGAGATGGAAACATGCATGTCAAGTGAAGGAAAGAGCAAGGCAATGCCATCTGACACAGATTTAGGAAAACCCAAAGAACAATGGAACAATAGAGTGGGGTAAGGCTACAGAATTCCTGACAGTCTCAGTGATGGGTATGGATTTTGTCAGTGATTTAATACATTCTTCATCTTTATGATGGAATAAAATTTCTTCAAACAATTTTAACCAATTTTTTTTGTGTTGGTATTCAAGTAAACAGTTGGCATCCTAATTACAGTCCAGATTAATTTACTGAGTCTTAAGTTTTATAAAATGATATTAAATTGGTCTATGATAGTATACTTCAACTTAGCATTTTTTCTTTACATAATTTTCAAAATACATACATTAGATTATCTTTTCATTCAACTGATCTGAATTTATGAATTTATTGTACTAAACACCTATGTAGCTCATATTAAAGATTATAATATAAAATTATTGTCTCAGAAATTCTGATTTAAATAAAAACAATTGTCTACATTACCTCGGTTTATTTATAATGCTATTGTAACCAAAATCAAATTACCTATAAATCTAATTTGGTTTTCTTTGTCTAAAATTATGAGGCAGAAAAAAAATTTTTTGCAATCAATTTTTAGAAATAATCTTTACTAAGAAAAAAATATATATGCAGTGTTACTACAGTTGGTGCTTCTCTGACAGCTGTGAAGATGAACAAAATCCTCAGGACTTCTTTATACTGGAGCACGCCTGCTCCTGATTGATTCCAGGGCTGAGATGATATCACTGATTTCCATTAGATGTCCCAGAAAACAATTCTAAGCATTGAGGAGCCTGTCCTTCTATCCAGGCCCATCTGGAGAGCAGTAGGAAAGAGCAACACGAACCAGGTGAAGAGAGTTGAATGCCTAAGGATCCTCAGTCAGTGGGATGAGGCTTCCCTCAACTGCCTTGTCATTTAGCTACAGCAGCAAGCTAGGCTCTGTCAGTTTGGAAAGGGGTCTCATTCCACAGCCGCAGAGTTATAAACTCCCTGCCACTCTCAGTAATAGCAAGAGTAAATAGTTGAGAGGCTGCCACTTAATCTGTCAGACATCACCACTTGTTATTTACCTAATGACAAAGGAACTCCCCAATCCCTGTCTTTAAAAGCCCTTGAGGGCTGGTTTACAGTGACTGGAGTGCCAAATTTATTCTGTAGTTAAAAGACCCTGGACACCTGGAAAGTGTCTTCGGAAAAGTGTGAAGGACTCCCATGAGCCAGCATTTTCCTTGCAAAGGTAGAATTAAATCCTGGGCTGTATTTTTTTCTGTTAATAGATGATATGATCATTATCTATAATCTACATTTAATCATTGTACAGTTTTGTTACTACATTTCTCATTAAAAATAGTACTCTATGTGCAGTGTGTATTTAAACCTCGTCTTTTGTGCTAAATAGAAAGTTTCAATACCCATGCTCTAGAATCATGAGAGAAAAACAAAAAAACTCTGAAGATTCTTCTCTTTAAGATTCCCCATATATTTAATAACATATGTCCCATGTGTTGTAAATTATATTTTCAAATCCTCTTCATTCCATATCAAAGAAGTGAAATCATTTTGTAGAAGCCAATTCCCTGACATAACTCTAAACTTAATGATCATGGATAAAACTCTTAGATGCTCAGGCTTTTATGCTTAGTATTAAAGACCCCCTTTTGTCTTTGAATAAATGAGAAACCTAAGTTTATTTTCACAAGAGACATATGTCTGCAAGAAATTTATTTTAAATATTCATATTATTACCTGCTGGCCTCATCTTTGGCCCGTGTCAGTTAATCCTACCCATTTATTCAGCTGAGAATCTGCAATACTTTTATTTTTAATTTGATTCTAATTTACTAGTCACAGATAATAATGGCAAAACTTAATAACTACAACAGTATCCATGTATAAGACTTCAATTATTTATGCAGTAGAGACCATTAGTTTAAAAAGAAAATTCTGTATGTAAAAGAATACACTAAAGGTAGATTTGCATACAGAAGAGTTCATGGACTCTACCCTTCACATATTCATATTACCACCTCTTGGCCTCATCTTTGGCCAATGTCAATTCTACCCACATACTCAGCAGAGAATCTGTGGTGCTGGGAGAACTAAAGTAGGACAGAGGGACTATGGAGAAGAAAAATGTCTAATGAGAAATCTTATGGTCATCCCTGCAAAATGTATGATAGTTCTCCCTCTCCAGCTTCCCCTTGAAACTTTCAGTAAAGACAATACTGAGGAGCTTTTCCATAAATATTATGGACTAGATATAGTTGAGAAACATCCTAAAATAAAATAGCTGCAAGCCTAGATAAAATATCAGAAACATTTTTTACAGTGCATGGGTGAGTTGGGGGCAACTAAGAGAAATACTAGAGTACCGAAACCATGAGAAAATAGGAATTCCAAGATAGCAGTGGAACCTAGGATTTGGACTTAATAGGACTAAAATGTTATCATAAGCCAGGAGATAGACTGTGACACACCCGACAAAGTTTGTCCAGCTAAGGAATTCACCGTGAAGAACAGATCTACAGAGATCATGGAGTGAAATTGACAGCTAATTCACAGTTAATGGACGTACTCACTTGTCTCAGACCCAGCTCCAATAGAGCACAGCAAAAGGAAAAAAATGTCTTGACTGAGAAAACCCAACCACAAATTTACTCTCACTCCTGTTAAGGGCTAGAATTCACTCCATATGTATTTAAAACAAACAAAACAAAGCAAGGCAAAAGAGAGCAAAAAAGCCAAAACAGAAAGGGTGGAACAATTTCAACTGACCTATGCTGGCAGTGTCCCTAGGTAGTTGGCAGAGATGCAAATCATATTTGGAGAAATGGAGCCTAAATCTTGAAATAATTCTCACATATTAAGTTCCAGAGCAAATAAATTCTGATCATGAGCTCAGAAACTGTCAAAAAGTAGTAAACACATGAAGAAGCACAGCTCACTGTCACAATATTAGCAAAACAAATATCAGATTTTTATGTAGGAAACTGCATATATATATATTGGAATGATCAGATATATCTTTGAAAAGGCTTTTAAATATGTTAAGAAAAATAAAAGAAGATTCAGAATGTCTCATGAATGAACAAGCATCAAAGATTAGCAATCCAGTTTGAGAAAGAACCTAGTGGAAATTGTAAAAATTAAATATCTAATGTTTAAATTAGAAACCCAATAAACTAGAAAGTAGCAGAGGATAAACAACTTAGACTATCTGTGAATTTTGTAACAAATCTGAGATTATCCAGAGAGAGGCACAAAGAGAGATGAAACCTAATAAGAGAGGGAAATAGATCTGCGAGAGAGTCTGAGACATTCTGCCATATGTCTAATAAGGTTTTCAGAAGGGGAAAGAAAAGGAACAGAATAAAAAGCAATATTTAGAATAATACCTGAAATATACTTAGAATTGCTGAAAGACACCAGCCTTAGATTCGATAAGTCTGATACCTCCCAAATGAGATAATAAAATAAAATAAACACTTAGTTTGAAACAAAACTACAAGCACTAACTGTAGAGAGAAAACGTTAAATGCTATCAGATAGAAAAGACAGGCAATCCACAAAATGACCAGTAGGCTGATAGCAGATACTCTAAAGCAAAACATAAAGCCAGAATACACAGGACTGTCATCTTAAACACAGTTTTCAGTACAGAACTACATTCCTAGTGAAGCAATTTCAGACTGTTAAGCAACTATATCTTTAAACAAACAAAAGCTAAAGAAGTTTACCACTAAGAGATCTTAGCTAAAAGAACTTCCAAATTTGTACTTAAATAAGAAGAAAAATCATTTGATAAAGTTCTGAGATACAGGAAGAAAATGTGAGCCAAGAAACTATACCCATGCAAACTATGATTGCAAAAGATAGATAGAAAGATAGAAGTAAAATATAAAACATAAACATTATTAGACATAACTCGATCATGGATTAAATAAAACAAGTGAGTGATCAAAATTAAAGCTTTCATAGGGCCTTATATATTGATATTTTAAGAACAGTGTAAATATGTTGATCAAATTTAGACATGGTTAATGTTTAATTTTAAATACTAAATTAAAATGCACATTTAAATTTCAAGAATAACTACTAAAGTGATAGAAAGTATAACTTCTAAACCAATATAAGGGGGAAAAAAGAATGAGAAAAATAAATTCAAAAAAAGACATAATGCCCAATAGGAAAAGCAAAAAGTAAACTCCAAGAACTGATAAAAACAATTGGAAAAAGTAGCTCTGAGTATAAATAGTAACAGTGTTGATTTTTTGTCCTTCTCCTGTTTTTCACTTTTTTTCCTTTTCATTGTCTTATTGAACTGTTTATGCTCTTCAGCATAATTGTGAGCAAAATGCTGAGAGAAGGCATTCTTTTATTTGCCTTATTATTTGAAGGAATGATTTTATATATCACAAAAGTAAAGAATAAGCACTTGTAAGTACCTTTTTTGGATTGGAGAAGTTTTCTTATATTGATAGTTTAAAAAATAAATATATAAAAAGGTTTTGTTAGAGTATGTATGATTTATTTTCTTTAATTTGTTAACACAGCTGGTTATATTCTAACATAATCTAGTGATAACATATGAACTGGATGCACATATAAAAATGAATAAATCTCAAGAAGTTAACTTTTCATGAAAAAGCAATTTGTATAACTATGATTATTTCTAAGAAAATCTAATGAAAAGCAAGGATATGATAAACATTGAAATAAATAATGGTTGTTTCAGTAGTACTTGTAATATTTTCCTTCCTAGGCTAAAGTTTGCTTTATGATTTATATAATATATCCATACATGTATATACAGCTATGTTGTAGTTTAATTGCCCATATAAGTGTGGGTTTATTTCTAGGCTGTATATCCAATTCCACTGGTTTATGTGTCTGTATTTGTGTCAGTCCCATACTGATTTGATTACTATAGCTTTGAAGTATAGTTTGATATCAGGGAACATGATACCTCCAAATTTGTTCTTTCTCAAGATTGTTTTGGCTATTGAGGGTCTTTTGTGTTTCCGTACAAATTTTAGAATTCTTTCTTCTAGATCTCTGAAAAATGCCATTGGTATTTGTATAGGAATTGCATTGAATCTGTAGATTACCTTGCACAGTATGGTCATTTTAACAATATTAATTCTCCTAATCCATGAGATTAATGTATCTTTCCGTTTGTTTGTTTAGTCTTCAATGTCTTTCATTAGTGTCATATAGTTTTCTGTGTACAGGTTTTTAACCTCCTTGTTAAATATATTTTTAGTTACTTTATTCTTTTTGATGCATTCGTAAATGGGATTGTTTTCTTAATTTCTTTTTGACATGTTCTTACTCTATAAACATGCAACAGATTTACGTGTATTAATTTTGTATCCTGCAACTTTACTGAATTCATTTATCTGTTCAAATAATTTTTGGTGATATTTTTAGGATTTTCTGTATATAGTATCATCTCATCCACTAATAGTGAAAGCTTTACTTCTTTTCCAATTTAAATTCATTTTTTTCTTTTTCTTGTAGAAATTGAAACATAAGGTTTATTTTGCTTTACATATATTATTAAAAGTGGATGATAACAGTTAAATTTTATTCAGAGTTTAATATGTACCATGATTGGTACTGAGTGACCTAATAATATTACCTCATTTAGCACTTATAATAATTCCATAATATATGTCCTATTTTATACCCATTTTACAGATGAGGAAACTCATAGTTAAAGAGATTCACTAACTTATGCAGATGTCTCAGGTCCAGGCTTTGCATTCATGTGACTAGCCACTAATCTATACTGAATCTCTCTCCCTCTCCCTCTCTCTCTCTCTCTCTCTCTCTCACACACACACACACACACACTTACATATACACATATTCTTTCCTTCAGACACATACAAACACACATATTCATACACACAGAACATCTCTATAGGCTGATCATGTACTTTCTGTTAAGTATTAATTTTAACATTGTTCAGCCATGTAACCCAAATGAAATATGTATTAACAATACATATTCTGGGACATCAGCCAAAATATGATGTAAAAATAGTGTTAAAGAGTTTGAATTAACTATTTAAGTAGAAAAAGTATAAACCTTTGCAGATATAGTTTTTTTTTTTTTTTTGCTAATGCTAGTCTTAAATCAGATAATTTAAAGAAAATGAAGAAAAAACCATTCATACACGGAATATATGATCTTATATTCGAGACCCACAATTAGATAAATCATGTCCTGACTCAAATAATCCTCACTACTAGCATATTCAAGGCAACATTCAAATTCACCATTGCCCTAAGTTTCCAAGTAAACAAAATCTTCTCTGGAATAAGGAGTGCAAAATGTCATACACATAATGGCTTTGTAAAATTCCTAATTACTAAATATTTGTTTTGAGTCACATTGGAAAGTATATTACATAGAAAATTTAGCCCTGGGAAATATCAAGAACAATTTCCTCTATATAACATTTTACAGTTTCCCTCCCACACATTAGCTTCATTATCACAAATCCTTCTCCATGTTAAAGAACTCATGTTTTATTCTTTACTCAAAGTCTCTACAGCTCCTCACTCATCTTTTAATTAAGCTAAGGATTCAGGACAAGCCAGTTTTTTAATATGGAATAGGTCTAAGCAGAAACTAACACACCATTGTAAAGCAATTATACTCCAATAAAGATGTTTAAAAAAAAAGAAAAAAATATGGAATATGTCTGTGTTATCCTGCAAGAGATTGAGTTACGTCAGTAAAACTATTTTTTATTTAATAACAATAGTTACATCACATTTTAACAACAGATTATTTTATGCTCCTGCCCTTTCAGAGCATATAATTTACTCAACTTTCATTGTTATCTAGATTAGATCTAACTATACCCTGAAAAATTTTGATAGATCTTACAAACATCTTTAGAACCAGTGCAGACTAAATGGATAACAAATTAATAAAATAATCTTTAGATATTGTTTGACTGTCTTCAAGAGCTGATTTTTTTTTGTTTAAACAGTTAATAGAATAATGCAACACATGTATTCATATTCCATAATTAAATGAAATTTTGGAATGCTCATCCCACAACCTCAAAATTGGTAAAGAAGGGGTAGGAAAATATTGAGCTACCGTCCTATCAGTAGACTACCTTAAGTAGCATGGTTAGTGCCTTGTGTGGATTTCCTCTTTGAAGAAGGAAATAATCTACTTCGTTTATGTAGATCAGATGCACAATGAGTATAGTTGAAAACAAATGATTTTTAAACTAACTAAAACTACTTATTTATTTTCCTTAAAGAGGCAAAGGGTTTTATAAAGAAGAAGTCTTTGCATTCCTCCCTAATTGACTTCATGGAGAAAAAAAAAAAACTTTAAAATTTTATATCTGACTCATTATATTTTAGACATCAGTTTAAAAGATATCTCGTTGGAGAGGGTTTCTAACCTTCTAGTATAAAGGGGTTATCCAGTTATTACCTATCACATTATCCTAATTTTAAAAATTCCTATATATAGCTTATTTCTATCTGATTAAAAATTTTTATTTGTATGGTTATTGTGTTCCTCTATCTTCTGAAATGTAAGCTGCAGGAGAGAAAGGAAACTTTCTGTATTATATGTCACTATTTCCTCAATGCTGAATGAACATAAAAATAATCAGTTCTCACTACTTGTGAGAATGAATAAGAAAATGTTGGTTAATTCCATATCTGTCCTATTCTAGAGTAGAATAGACGTTGCTTAGAATATAATTTCATCACTGCCTTTATCTGTCTTCTTGAAAATACAAACTCTGGCTTTCTTGGTTAGGCTAAAATCCCTCTGCCATAAATCACTGTTGATGGGGCTGTTACTGAGATCTCATATTTACTTAAAAAAAAAAACCCTTTTAACAGGAAAAGATACGTTTGGCCATTCAGTTCAATTACTTGGTATCTTTCCATGCTTTTCTCATTTTCAATGGCTTAAAACACATTTAAATATCTCCAATTATCTGCTCAGTATCACTTGGAAAAGAAAAGAGAAAACTGAAGACAAGCAACACTGGAAGTTATTTGGTATCTGAACATTCAGCTATTTAGACCTTGAACTCTAATTTTAGTTAGAAAATATTTTAAGTTCAGCATTAGACAACTTTGAAATGTTTAAAAATCAATAGGCAATAATAATACTAAAAAGTTATTATTTGCATATTGTTTACTCTCCACTAAAACTCTTCACAGGGCTTTATAAACATTAGCTTATTTTAATATCAATAACTATCTTATGAAGTTGGTATAATTGTTAACTCCATTTTAGAGATAAACAAGCTGAAAAACAGAGAAGAAATATATTCCACCAAATGTTAAACAATTAGTTAATGTCTGAGATAATCTAAGTCCAGGATTTGTAGTTTTAGTAGAAGAGATACAATGGAACACCTTCATCCAATTATACAAACAAATATTATACCAAGATCATGAAATCCTGCTTAGAGTATCCAGCACTAGTCATTACTTGGTTTAAAATTTAAATGTCTTTGTTCGAATAAAAATACACACATTTTCATAATGAATGCATTATTGTAAATTAATTTATATAAGGCATATTACACCTATCTTGAATTAATGTAATAGTAACATTTCATTTAAGAATATGTAGAGTGGAAATATATATGAAATAACACTAAAGAGAATAGCAAATCCATCAGGATACTTGAGATATTGTATAATATTAACACTGAAATACTGGTAGTTCAGGTGGAAGACTGGAAAAGAAAAGTAAAAAGCAAAGAAGAAATTTTACTAATTTACATTATTCACGTAGGCATAGCAGACTATCTTTAGCTGGCCATTTTCATCTCTTTCTGTAAATTTGAATAGCATGTTCAGAGGGTAGGTATCAGAAGCAGAATTAAAATAAAAGTCTATATATTCAGGTTTATGATAGTTTTAAAACCCTAAGCAGTTATCTGACAATGCATATGAACAGATAACTCATTCAAGAATATACATATATTCTTCTTATATATATATATATATATATACACACATATATAAAAAATTTCAACTTTCCATTAATCTTAAAAGTGCAAATTAAAACAATATAATTCAACACATACTTATAAAAATTAAAAATAACAATAGTAAATGCTTGTCCTTTCAGCGTTAATTATGTTAGATTGAAATTATTACAAGTTTTTCCTATCTTTACTAAGATTTTTCTAAAGTTACTGAAAACCATGAAAAAGGTATAAAATCATAAAAATCAAGAAAAAAGAGAGAGACCACTAGTGAAGAAAAAATTCGACACATATTCTGGCAAGATAGAAAGCTCTTAGAAGACTGTTACTGATTTAGTTTACTGGAGGAATTATCAATTCAATGTTTTACAGAAGAGTCTTATATGGAGGAGAGGTTCAGGAATGGTGGCACTAAACACTGTGAAGTATGGAGATTAGGAAGAGGGGAAGAAACAGGGAGGTGGTCAGAACATCCATGCATAGAGAAGAGATGATCCTGCTTCCCAAGCCTAGAATATCAGCACATAGATGTCTACTGTTAGAGTAAAAGTCATTTGGATTATACCCCAATAAAGATGTTAAAAAAAAAGTCATTTGGTATTACTTTGTTCTAGATTATCACATGAATAATTTAATCCTCAATACAATTAAATGAGTTATGTACTAATTTTATCCCCAGATGAAGAAACACTAGGTTAACAAACCTGCACAAGATAAAGGATGACAGAACAGGAATTTGAACCCATGTGTCTCACCTCTAATCCACCAGGCTAGATTTGTTGCCTTTCATTCCTAGGTAGCATAAAAAGCAGACATTTATTTTTTAGAGAAATGAAAAAGATGAAAGCCCAGGCACAATATATGCAAGTGCTGGGGTGGGATGGTGGTGATGGTTAAATTACTACAAATAGAATGGCCCAACAGTTACCTTGGTGGTAAGAGGATGGTAGTTTGAACAAGAGAAAAGAGAAGGAGTTTGAGAGACATGAATCAATGAAGCATTGATAATTACACAACTCTTATGCAATGTTAAGAATGAGAAAATAGGAACCCTGGAGAAAATAGGTGGTCCAATAGGTAAGACTACGCACTCCCAATGCAGGGGGCCTGGGTCCAATCCCTTGTCGGGGAACTAGATCCCACATGCATGCTGCAAGTAAGAGTCTGCATTCCGAGACTGAGTCTACATGCCTCAACTAAGAAGCCCACATGCCACAACTAAAAGATCCTGCATGCTGCAACGAAGATCCCACGTGCCGCAACTAAGACACAGTGCAGCCTAAATAAATAAATACATAAATATAAATCTTAAAAAAAAATGTAAAAATAACAAAATAAAGCTTCCATTTAAAAAAAAGAATGAGAAAATAAGCAGCTTTTTAATTTAAAAAAAGCTGATTTCAAGGTTTGAATGATTTAGGATCTTCATGAGTTTAGAACAATGGCATTGGCCATACAACATTGAGCTTCTGCCTTAATGGAAGAGGTCAACACTTGACATGAGAGCCAAAAGCACACTTTTGAATTGCAATTAAATAGATGAAGAACACTCGATTATTGAAACTTTCTACAAATTGGGAAAATTAGGATAAAATTTAATCATACTGTATATGTTAGCTGGAACTACAGAATTAACAAAAACAAAAATTATAAAAATAGTAAAAGAAAAATATTTTCAAATTTGAACAGAATAAGACATTTTGGGGGGATAGCAACATTACCCTAAGTCTAATGACTTAATGCAAAAGACATAAAGAAAAGCAACAACGAAAAAACAAAACTAAAATACTCAGTGATTTCAATTTTACATCACAAGAGATTTTTTTTTCTCATCTTAAATGACTCTGGTTTCCTCCTATAAAATAATTGCCTGTTCCAGTGGTCAACTTCAGTAATCTGCCAGTTATAAATTTGTGATGATAATAAATCATTTGACCTGTTTAAGGATAATATAAAATGAGAATGCCATGCCACACAAAATATTATCATAGTAAGAAAATTTATGAAAAGTGCTTGACAGAGAATCTGGTACGTTCTAAACTCTCAGTACATACTATTTCCATTTCCTTTACTAAAGATTCTTGTTACCAAATGCAGTTGCTCCAACATTTGTGATTTTTTTAATGATTTCTCAGAAGCCCAAATCTTCTCTCTACTTTCAAATAACTTAACCTAGATTGGAATATAGGCACTGGAAGATTTAGGAACATTCTGTACAAATTTCAGTAACAATTGAACCCCATTATGGAATTGCTTTCTGAGATTAAAAATTACATAGTATAGAAAAATATATTTATACACACATATATGTATATAAATATTAGAAATAATATATATGGTATAGAAAAATAATTTTTTGAAAAAAATTGATAATCTGCAGGAGGAAATCCACTTTACTGGAACATATAAGATAATCTACTGTAAGGGCTCCTAGTTTCTCACAAGCAGTAGTCTAAATATTAGGCACATAACTAGCAACATATTTCTCAGATCCACAGTTCTGAGGGTGGAAATATTAATAGAGCTCCTCTATTTAATCATATTCACCTATTCCCTTGATATTTTTAAATCACTTCCACTGTTCATTCAGCCTGACTTTCTGACTGATTTTAAACACTGAAGAGTTTAATTTCTCAACAGTAGTTTAAACACAGGGCATTTTGTTTTATTTACATATTTCTATAAATTCTAATGTAATAAAGGAATCTCACCTAATTTTTAGGGAAATAATGACTTCCTTAAAAAGTCAAGTTAAAGGTTCAATTATTCTTGATTAATAACCTCTGCTACTTGGAACCCCAGCTTCTGTGTTAAGAAGCTGATAATGGAAATGCTTACATTGAAAGGCCATTAAATGCAAAATCAGGCGACAAGGTTTCTACTTCCAAATCAAGTATGGGCTACCTGTGTGACCTGTAAGAAGCACAAATTATCTTTGAGCCAAAAATTTTATGATTTATAAAATAGGGGGATTCTGCTATATTACTAATAAAACTTCCAGTTCCAAAAACGGATTTTAAATTACCAAATATTGTCTAAGTGTGTGTTGCAGCAGAATCTCTTAAACCCTGATGGTGTGAATATAAATTGCTAAAATCATTTCAGAAATCAATTTGGCACCATCTTATAAACTTGAAGATGCACATACACTATGACTCAGTAGTCCATATTCCAGAGAAACTCTTCTACGTATGAATTGAGAGGCTTGTATAAGAATGCTTACATCACTAATATGTTATATCCCAAAGCTTTCTCCATAAGAAGAGTAATGGAAAATAGTTTGCACAGAGGACTGAAAGTGAATGAGTCACAGTTGGACACCCCAATATGGATATGTCTCAAAAACTTAATATTTAAAGAGAAATGAGTCACATATACCCTGATCCTATTTCAATAAAGAAAGAAAAATGAGTAACTACTATTTAGTACACACACATATATAAAAAGCTATAACCAATACCAAAGATTAATTAATACAAAATTCAAAAAACTTGTAACTCTGGGGTGGAGGAAGGGGATGTGATTGATGAAGAGTGCACAGGGGACTTCTAACTTATTTCTTAAGCTGGAAGTCAGGTACAAAGGACATTATCATATTATCCATTAAATTATACCTAAATGTTGTATATACCCTCTTGTATGTAACTATGTATATGTTATTTTTTAAAGCTTGAAAATTAATTTCTCTAAGATGGCTAAATTATTGCTGTCATTTCTGCTGAACACAGAAATCTTCTGAATATACATAATTGATTGACATTTGCAGAATCATCATTCTCCCTGTAAATGATGAGAGTAGAGTCATATCCAATTTTCATTCTCTTAAGGTGGCAAAAATATCCACAGACCCTTCCCAAAGCTTTATCTTTGCCTTTGGCCTTGGTGGTGATCAGAATGACACTAAATCTCTTCACCACTGGCTTAAAGTGCTTCTAAATCCACATTCATAATAATTAATCATCCTTGTTAGTTTACCTAAGGGGCTTATCTGCCAGTGACAGCTATAGCAGCTAGGATAATTGAAATTCTCACTTAAGCAGTTCAACGGAGACAGCCCCATCCATTAGCCTGGTGCTAAAAAACACCCCTCTCTCTCTGCCTGTTCCTATTTGAAAAGGTCACTAAAGTCCTTCTTTTAAACTATTAATTCACATGTAGTATCCCTGAAAAAAATTCAGTTTTTACTCTAAAACAACTTTTATCATTTGGAAGATAATTTTTAAAGTCTTTAATTCAAGGGTGGAAAGAGCCTGGAAATCCATACAAAAGACTTCAGTCTGAGTGTCATTTGAACACCAGCTTGGTTCCATGGCATTCCTTTGGTGAGGTGTCACAGGAATTTAATGACAGCTGTTTAGAGCTCCCTGAGTACAGATCATTATATGAAGCAAGTAACAGAAATATGACATAACAATTAATTTTGAGTTCAAGAAAAGCCCTACAGATAAACTTTTTCTCCCAGATACCATGTCAGATTTACACTTTGTCAGAATTATGGCCCTTAAAGACTGAACATATCTTGTTTTCCCACTTAGGAGGTTACCATCAGCAATACTGTCACTAGAGGCAGTTGAAGAATTATTGAGACATAAAGAGAAAAGCTAGGGATAGGTAGTTAGTTCATACATTCAGACAGTAAAAATCTTAATTGAAATTTTAAGTTTTTATACAAATAGATATTTTGCTTTTCAAGAGGGAAAAGTTCGGGTGCCTTCGTTGATTGGGGCAAATACAAATATTGCAAAGTATCCAGACCAGTGTGACTCGGAAGGACTAGGTGAGCACCATGGGGGCAACACAGCATCTCTTTTGCTAGAGTGAGACATGGAGCTGGAGAGATGGGTTAGAATCAGGCCATAGAAATCAGAAAGAGGTCACAGAAAAGATTTCTTCTGGAGAAAAGCAGAAGAATGAGGAAATATAGAGACAGACAGGTCTTTAATTCCCATTTACCCAAGTTTGTAAAGACCGGTTTCAGGTAAAAAATAACTCTCCTTGAGAAAGATGACCAAAGTCAAATAAATATGAAATATTTGTGCCTTTTCTCCCATTTGTAAACAGTTATGGTGTGAAAGACAGAATTAAGGAAATGATTTTATTCAGGTTAAAGCAATAGAGAAAACATTCATTAATGAAGAACTTGTCAAAGAAAAGGAAGTGGGCCTGGGTTTTACAGAGGCAGGTAAACAAGAGAGTCATCCAAGAGTCTGATGGAAGTCATGAGGAAGGATGGAAAGGATGGAAACTGTCTTATGTGGGAACATTCAAGGGCAGAGTGCTGTTTGCCATCAGCCTTAATCCAGAACACAGGGTAGGAAGATTTTTAATTGTTTCTGCTTTCTGGGACCACAGGGATCAGACAAAGTTCAGCAATGCCCACAGTGATGACAAAATTATGTTAAAAATGACTGAATCCTCATTCTGAAATGAGGTACTTACAGCCTACTAGGCACACGGCTTGCACTATGGATTGTAAATATATAAAATGCGTACTGTGCTTCAGTTGCTCCTCATTAGTGAACATCCTGTCTTAATGTCTATGCCCGTGCATTCTCATGGTAGCTTGTGTTCCACTATGTGCTGCTTCTGAAGTTTGCACCCCAGAATCCAAAGATACACAGAGCAGAGGCAACCAGCCCTCAGTTTACAGGTATAACAATAACTGTTTGCTGCTGTGAATCACTAAGATGTGTAGGTGATTTATTAAAACAAATAAAAACTCTTCTCTTTTCCATCATAGTAGTATCTGTACTTATTGACCTAAAACTTCCTGGACTTCACGGCTATGCTTTAAGTATGCAGGGTCCTCACATCATTATTTCACCTAAATTTGTCTTTTTTGGCAGTACTCTCCATGCCAGGGTTTTTCCAAAATTATCAAACTACATTTGCATTTTTAAGGAGGCCTTCACTTACTTATTATAAAAGAGTGAATATGTGGGCAGTTAGGTGTTTAAGCAAAGGGGATATTTACTGGAAGTGGAGGCTCTGTGACCTTTGGATTATTAATTGAGTCAACTTCCTCTAACATCTGCATGTTAAATCCATTTTCAAAAAAAAAAATAAGTAAAACACACTTCTGACTTAAAAGTGAGCAAGTGAGCATTTTAGTGTAATAAAGAGTAACAAAGTAATATGCATCTGGTCTCATTTTAAAATACATATATTTAAATAAAAATTGTCAAGCAATATCATAATTCAGTTTAGGTTATGATATAACTATGCCATGGTATCTTTTAGTGCCTGAAAGTTGAAAGGAAAGATCCTTTAATCCTCAAATGCATTAGAGTCTCTTACCATAGACCCAAGGTAACCTAGATGTGGGAGATAGAATAAGTTCATATATGTGGCTGTCTTCATGATTACATTGGAAAACAATTCTTATTTCTTTCATGATTGCTCTATATGTGATTCTTTTCTGAAGTTATTAACACAGTTGACCTTCAGACTAACTGATTTGTTCTTATGACATACGCATAAAGGTATGACATTTAGACATACCAATTTAGAAAGCTTAGTCCTGAAAAGAAAAAGTAAATGCCAAAAATCAATTGAAACCTCCACTATTCATGGTCAAGTTCTTAATGAATTCCTGGGTATTTTTATCTGAGAGTTTCAGGTAGATGCCAGCCAACTGTTGGCAAAGCACAAAGGAATTTGGAAATACGTGTTCAAATACAACCTAAATCTAATTATTCCTGACATTGTCAGAAAAATTTTTCATAATACTCCTAAGAAACAGCCCAGTTTATGTAAAATACATGTAAAGCAGATCACTTTCCTTTCATGTATTATTATATAAATCTTATTACAAATGTGGAAATACTTGACAAAATGCCATTGAGCAGTGTTTTGTATTTAAAAGTTTTTGAATGTCATCCTTGAGCAAGACTGCATATCCTATGCTCTTTCCTGACTCCAGATCTTCACATTTTGTGATTTAATTTTAAATCAATGTCTTTAGATTATTTTTATGCAGTATGATACTCTTTAACTGACACACTTCTGTGAACCCCTAATTTGAAACATAAAATTCAGGTAAGTTAAAATTATAAAATATAAACCTTCCTGAAAATTTGTAATTTTTAAACTTTTTAATTTGAAGTAATTTCAGACTTGAGAAAACTATAAAAAGGTACAAAAAAATTCTGTATTCCTCAAATGTAGCATTTTATCACCTCACAACACTTACTTTTCCATTATCTCTCCCCTCACCTCTTTATCTCTCTGGTTAATCATTCCTGAAATTGGTCAATTTCATTAATTTTTTTTCAAAGGATAACCAAATCTTTGGCATTATTATAGTTCTCTAATGTTTCTTTGTTTTCTTTAATTACCTTTCTTCTGCTTTGGGATTTAGTGTGTTATTCTTTTCTAACTTTTTAACATGGATGTTTAACTCATACATTTTTACCCTCTTTTTTATTAAATTATTATAAGCAATGGAGGCCATACATTTCTATTGACTACTTTAGATACTTCTGATGGTATATTTTTATTCAGTTTTATTTACTTATACCTATTATTTTTATTATTTGATCCATAGATTGATGGTTTGTTTTCGATTTCCCAAGCCTCTTCCCTATTGTATTGTGAGAATTTTAATTTATTAGGAGATGGTGGTACATGTGATATATTATCTATGAAATTTGTTACTCCGTACTTGCAATAACTTATTTTATAGATAATTATTTAATTTAAAAAAGTGTATTATTTAATTGTTGGATACAGTGACCAAAATTTTAATTGTATAGTTCAAATTGGCTATACTATTAATGATTTTTTTGACTGCTTTATCTATTTGGTAATAAAAGATGTTTTAAGATATATAACATGATAGTGGAGTTGTCAAATTTCCTTGTAATTCTATCCATTTCTGCTTTGTATATCTTGAAACTATCTTGAAACTTGAAAGTAAGTTGTAACTCTCACATCTTCCTTGAAAATTGATTTTTTTTTAATATATTGCCTCTGTCACTGAGAAGCATTCACAAATGTAGCTAATACTGTATCCAGCATTTTCAATAGTGCTATAATATGATGGGTTTCCTTGCCTCTGGACTTCAAACTGGTGCTACCATACCCCTAGTATAGGAGAAGACATTCCAGTGGGTATATATTTATTTAGTATTTTTGCATCCTATTTTCATAATTGAGATTTGCCTAAATTTTTCCTTTATTAACTTATTTTTGTTTGGTCTTAGTGTCATAAAAAGTCACCTAATAAAATGATTTTAAATGCCTTCTCCCTTTTTCTTTGCTCTAAAATACTTTTTGTAACATAGATACTACCATTTCTTTGAAGTTTATAGTCTTGACTATCAATAAAAACTTAACTAGCCTGGAAGACTTTATAAAAAGGGAATTGTCCGTTTTCATTAATTTTCATTATTACTTGTTCATTTATGTGTGCTTTAAAATCAACAATTTTTTCCCATCTACTTATACATTTTATGGGGCTCTTTGGTTGCAATTATTATTGTGTTTTTTTGTAATTTGAACTTTCTCTTGGATTTTTTTTTTACGAATTGTTTTTATTATTGATAATTATTTGCATTTTCCAAATGTATTAACTAGTACTAACAATTTTTTTCATAATTCCTAGTTGTACCCATCTGTCATCTTGTTGCAGCAATGTCAAAAAATTATTTTAGAAAAGTTTATGGATGATGAATTGTCTCAGTCTTCAGATATATGAAAATATATTATTTCTGCAGTTTACCGTTATTATTGTTTAGCTAGGTTTGGGATCCCACATGCAAAAATTCTTTTCTTCCAGCTCTGTGAAGTTTACTGCAATGGTAATAGCATGAGCATTGGAGTCAAGCTGGCTGGGTTTGATCCCAACTCTGCTGATTTCTAGTGATGGGGTCGTATGTTACTCATTTTACCTCTCTGGGTCTTACTTTAACTCTAACATGGCAATATTTATTGTACTTATCCCATAATTGTTTTGAGCAGTAAATGCATCCTTTGAGTTCATGTATGTAGATTCGTCATTTAGCTTAGTGGACTCATATTTTAGTATATTGGACACTGTAAACTGGAGCTGTTACATTTTGTTATAACAAAAGTTGTTATTCAGCTTTTGTTTGCTCTTGGGAAAACTCTGTGAAAATAAACTCAGAATTTTAAGAATTATAATCTAAATTCATGTAAACTAAATGTATAGTCTTCATAGTTAGGGAGTAAAAGGAAAACTAACGTTTAGCTGACTGCCCAGTAATAGTAAATATGTTCTTAATTTGAGTAATACTCTTGCTATTGTATAATATGTAGTATTTTGATACAGTATATTATATAATGATTTCATTGAGTTCTTAGCAATGTTTTTTATCACCATTTTTCTGAATTTTTCTGAACCTATAACATTTAATCGAGAAAGGCTTGTAATCAATTGTACATGGTCAGGGAAATATATCCCTCCTTTTCTTTTTTAAAAATTCCCCACAGAATGCATGGACTGTCAAAATTCTATTAGGTACTCTGCATATCAGTGCTTTCCCTAACTAGTTTATAGTTGGATTAAGATTCCAATTTAAGGAAATTCCCTGAAGACCAGCATTCTTTCAAGGTCTGCTGCTTTTGCCATTAAATTTCAGCAAACATGAATAAGATGGCATTATCTATTAAAAAGACTTATTTTTCTAGCTAGATAACCATTATTCTTTGCAGTTGGAAAATACATAATCTAGTTTATTTCAATAACTTGTAATATAGTGGTACTAGGAAAGAGAATGAGTTACGGCTTGGATATATAGGGTGGAAAAAACCCAGAGGCTTGAAAGTACACTGGTGTTGGGTAAATCAAATCACAAACAAAATTACTCTGTTGATTCAATGTATCTGGCATATTATGTACAGATGGCTTTCTGATTTTATTAATGAAAAGAAATTTTAGATAATATCTAAGAATTAGATTTTAGTCTAATTAAATAGTCCCAAATTATTTGCCATTTGGTATATGTTAGGAAATAAAGTTAAAATAGTGAACAAAGTGACTGAATAGAACTGTGCTGGAATTCATTTCCTGTCTTCTGTGTATGGGAAGGGGAACAACAACAATAGCAAAAGGCCTGTTTGTTTAGTCCTTAAGTGCCTTCATTTCCATACAAATTAGACATCCTAGGTGAGGACCACTGATTTCAAGACTAGATTCTTTTATTCATTTAGAAGTTGTCACACACAGTGTCCCTGCATTAAACAGCCAATGCCTTTGATATAATCAGTGGCATTCACTGTAAAATTCCTAAAATATTTTGAAAAAAAGTAACTTGAAGGGGAAAGTGTTCATCATCTCACTCTTTCTGGAAGCAATGAATCAGTGCAGTTGGAAGACCAATTTTTTACATCTGGGATTTGTAAAATCTTTTAAAGAAATATAATATAGAATATGAAAGGGATTTAAAAGGCCACTTCCTATATTTCTTAAATATACTGAGACAAGAGAATCTCAATAAATCTTATTTCTCCATAGCCACGAGCCCTCACGATAGACCACATGCTATTATTTATTACGTATTTTATGTCCTAAGTATAACTAGTTATAAAGCTGGTCTCTCACAGTTAAAACGGTGCTATAATATACCTGTGAAGGGATTGGGCCTAGCACTTAATCCTAAAATAAGGTCCTTTACCTTCATTGATGCCTGAAATTCTATCAGTGTTCTTGAATTCTTTTGTGTAAGGGTTTTCATCCTAGGATAACATTTTAGTGTATGAAAAGCTACATCACACTCATGGCATAAATACAGTCACCTTTATTTGTATAAAGTAAATTAAAATGGACTCAAGCCCTCACCAAGGAGATTACCAGGGAAACCAGCATATTGTATCTCACCCTATTGCCACCACTTTTATCCCATGATTGAAGAATCTCCAGACACTCAGGAATTGAACTCCAAAGCACAAGTCCACTATTCTTCTTCCCAAGAGGAGAACATCCCTAACATCTATCATCCTGCTATAAATGGTGTTTTTCTTGCTATGATACAGTACCATTGTCGAACACTAAATCCTCCACATCCATAGCAACCCCACAAGTCTCCACTGCAGACAAATTTCACTGGCCAAATTTGCAGCAAACATGTGCTACCTATATTGTTTTCCAGATAACAGCCTACCTTGAAATCCTAAATTCAAAGAGCTAGTAATTCTTTTTCTGGAAAATAGGTCTTGATTATGTTTTAATAGTACTTCAATTTTGAAACACGATTGGCTTTTGCTGCGGGAATTCTTTCTGCTCCTTGGTGCCAATTTATTCTCATAAAGTCTATTGATAAACAGACTTTTCAACCCTCCCTTTTCATCACTTCCACTAGAAAATGTACAGCCTCTCCAGACTGAAACATAAGTATAAACTTATAACAATGATAGCCATGACACACAGAATTCTCAATACTATTAGTCTATTCTCTTATTATCCCATGGATTTCTGTTCCTGTAGTTAAGTTAGGTACTTATCTCAACCTTGATTATGCCAGTTTGTTAGGGTAATTATAATTTTAGTTTATATAAACCTATGAAATATGATTGCAAAAAGAAAAAACAGATTATTTGTATGAAAGTAAATTAAATGCTTTGAAAAGACCTTACAAAGGTAAGTCACTTAAAAAAGTAAAATGAAAAGTATCTGTTGAATTATGTATGTCAATGTATAAATGTTACAAAAGTTTTTAACATGGCTTTCATAAAAATATAAAATGAACAGAAACCACTATGTTAATAACTTCATTAATGAGGCACCAGTAGGGTGATAAAACTGTTTCCAAGAGCATTACAAAAAATTTTTGTGAGTTTTAAAAAGATAAATTTAGGATAAGATTGCGAAGTTAGTTACTAAACAGGGTCAATGTCCTAAAGCACATCAAAACCATAACCCTTGGTCAGAAATCTCTAAATTAATATGTAACTTTACAATATCTGGGTTTTAATTAAATAATAAATAGCAAAACCCAAAGCATATGTTGCTAAAATTGTTATAGTTAATACTGGGGCAGGGCCTATAAATGGTATCGTAGTATGACACTGAAAGAACATACCACCTCCCATGTATTTTCAAATTTGGAATACTTTTTATTAACACTTGTAGGGGAAGCAACTCTAAATTTGGGGAGAGGATCACATAATAAAACCACAGAAGAACTCTGCATTTATATTGCTTTGCACCAATCTTTAGAAACTTGCTCCATTTTAAAGAAATCCAAACTCATATTTTTAAACTGTGGTTTATACAAGAAAGAACACTGAAAACTTCTTTAAGGACACATACTCAAACAAAAGGTCTTAGTTTGTACCAGAAGACTGGCAGACCAATATAATTCAGGTCTTGTCCATCAAAGTAATTCATTTTAAAACATGTATGCGTTAATTTTATGATTCTTCATTAATAATGGACACCTAGTTGCCCAGAATACAAAGAGATAAGCAACCTACCACTCTATTAGGATAACAAAGAGTTGGAAGAATCTAAAACATGTGACAAAATTCACATTCTTTTCATCTTTCAATTGTCTTGACCATTTAATAGTTATGTGGCTTTGGCAAGACAAGAGGAATTTTGGGCTTCCCATCAATTAGCTGGGTGGATTTTAGTAAGTCATTTAAACAGGATTCTAAGGCCTCTCCTAGACTGAATATTCTGTAGTCTTGTATTTCTAGGTTCTTCAGTATAGTTGAAGGTAGTGAAGAGGGTCTTTCAATAAGATTTAGCAGATTGTATTCAAAAGGACTAGACTTTATAGCCCAAAACCCAGGATTTTCATTTCATTTCCAATACTTTCTGGTTATTGACTTGGTGGCAACATGCAGCATTTCTGAGCCTCGGTTTCCCTGGATTTAAAATTTAGAAAATAATTATAGGCCTTGTAGATATATTTGTAGATATATTTCAAAGATTATAAAAATACATGCTGAATAAATGCTAACTTTGGCAATTACTATTTAAATAGTTCAATAACATTATTAATGAATTAAAATAAGTATCAGAATTATCATTACTGAAGAATTCATACTCAATCCTGGGAAGAAGTTTCATGTTTTTATAAATATTTTTCAGCTTGTATTTCTGAAATATACTGAGTGTTTCTTAGGAACTTAAAGATCTAAGTCAGCTACTTCATGGGGGCAGTAGATCTCATTCATTCTTGATTACTCAATGATGATAATCTAGGAATTTTCCTTTCTTCATATCAAGTTTTCCCATTCTAATGGATTTTTTCTGTGGCATTGTTTAAGATATCTTACAGAAGAGAGAAATAAACAAATCTTAGATGGATTTTAAGTGGTTCAGATTAATGAATTCTGACACTTAGCAGAGGGTGAAATTGATAGGACATGAAGACCTATTATTGATAGATAGGGACAATGGGATTATGAGGGAGATGTTGGTCAAGTGAATTATGAAATGAATCTACCATTTTCAGAGCATGCCCATAAGTATAAGACATCCTTGTGTGAAAAGCATTATCACAAAATATTTTTCTATTTTTTGAAGTATTTTAGCATAATATTCTTAAATTTTGTGAAAGGAATTTGTTTCAAATCTTTTAAAACTATTTCAAATGGCTCTAATTCTACTTACAAAATGTTTGTATTATGCACAATTGAAAGATCCAAATTATATTCAAAGGTGAACCTGGATTTATTTCTATCTCCTATTGACTGTAGAGATTTTCTCTAAAATTTCTCTGGCAGATGGTCAGAGTTTTTGAATGTTGTAGGTGACATTTCTCTATTTTAGTAAAATAAAAAAAATTTGGCAATAATATTCATCCATTGATTCACATTTTGGCTTCTGAGATATATCTATTTTCTCTACTATATGAAAGTCCTTCAAATGGTTTATGAGACACAAAATCCCAACATTATCTGAGTTGCCTTCTCTTGATACACACCAGTCTTATTTGCAGTTGTGTTACATGAATTCATATTCAATACTGGAAATGAAAGCTAAAAGAAATCTTAGTAATGAGTTAGACCAGCTCTTGTTTCGATACAGGAAGACACTGAATTCCAGACATGTGAAACCACAAATCATGCACCTTTTAGAGCCAGAAGTTAAGAAGGCAGACCTCTTTCCTCTCTTTTTAATGCTTATATTTACCTGACCATGCCATGTGAAAGACTATTTAAAAGAACTATGGTTGATATACAGATGAAATAGACAGAAAGTATGCTCACATGATCCCTATAAGAATTCAGATGACACTTCTATTTGCAGTTAACTGATATTTCTAAGGCTTGTTTTTCACGTTTTCATATCAGCTGCATTACAATTTCTGAGTTTTATTTTTTAAACTTGAATGTGGGACTTTACAATTGTTTATCTTAAATTGCACCTGTCAATTTGTAATCATCATTTTAACTATCTGAAGTATATTTGAACTCTGATTCTGTCTTCCATCATAATTTATCACTAATTTTCTAAAATTACACCAATATGCTTGTTTTAACCAAGCCCTTGACTAAAGATTGAACATTGAAGAACAACACTAACCCTTTTACCAGAAGTTTCAATGAATAAGGGAATCAGATAGATTACATATTTGAATAGAATCCACAAAAAACAATGCTTTGATAAGAAAATGTATTTAAATCAAGCAAACTTCATTAATAAATTTTGCATTATATCTATCTGGAAACATTCCAGAGTAAGATAGATGTGTCAAAACATAAATTGGACATGATTAATATTAGTGAAAAATTGATAATGGTTCTAAAGACTCAAAGAATGATATTTAGCATGAACTACAGATTTATATAGAAAATTATAACATTTAAATTAAGAATTATAGAAGAATGAATTAGAAACATCAGTATACATTTGTTACTGGGATAGATCCTTACTTCCAGACTCTCACACCAACATGTTAAGCCTCGAATTTCCTATTCAGCTATCAAGGGTAATTAGACTGTGTTAAGGAAAAGATAGTGAAATAGAACCAATATTCAAATCAACTCTGTTTTTTCCTTTTAGATTCTGATAAATGAAATTGTATTTCATTATAGAAAATATAAGCTCCTTTTACCAATTCTAAGGTAGAAAATATAATTTTGATTTTCTATTTATTACATTACTGTACATATTTGAGAATTCCTTGTCTTTCCTTTTCCTCTTTCTCCCAGTCTCCAACTTAATTTTGCTTGTCTTGTTATATCTAAAAACATTGTAGTAGAATATTTCAGTGCCTTAGACAACATTTTACCAGAGAAGTCCATTTTAAGCAATAGATACGGTGTTTGACTTTCACTCAGACACAGTGATTTTATTATTACTTTCAGTTTTCCTTTTGAGGAAGTAGAAATGTGCCTGTTTAAAATCTGTCACCCCTAAATACACAGGGCATTGGAATAATACAGTGTATCAAAAATTTCTCAAAAAATAAGAAATCATTATAAACCTTAAATCAAATGTCACATTTTTGTGTTTAAAGCAAATGGTGGTGCCCTCCATGGTATAATGGATATTAAGTAGTGCCGAGAAATAAATTGCTGTCTATGAAAATGCAGCCTGTAAATATGCAACTGTGTACCTCCCAGGGGACAAGTGATTATGCCTGGCAACCACCACATTAATTTTACTGCCTATGTATCTCCTGGGAGGTAATGGACAAACTACCACATTTTTAAAAATCACATGTAAGTTTCCCCTGAACCATAGCCTTTCTTGTTTACAAACATTTTTTGCAGACTGTCAAATTTAAAAGCAAAGCAACTAGGATCTGAGATATCCAAGGCCAACTTTTATTTTTCCTTTTGGATAAGAACTGACCACTAAATTACTATTTTCTCTTCAAAATGTCTTTAAAAAGGCTAGTTTTTCAGGGTATAGACCACGCCTTAATAGGACCTTGTTGTAAACAATGTTTAGATGTATCTGGTAGATTCCACATTTCTATTGTTTTTTACCTTGACTACTGCAATATCCCCAACTGATGTGTCAACCCATTCTGTAAGGCTGGCAGAACGCTTTATTAAAGATGTAACCTGTATCATGCCATGGTCCTGTTAAATGCCTTCCTACATATAATTCCAGTTCTATGTCTCTTGTGCCTCAATGACACTTGTGTACTTTTTTCCCATTTTTCACCTCAAATTTTACTCTATGGTAATAGGATACCATGTGTAGTCACACACTCACACACACACACACACACACACACACACACACATGCATATATTGAAGGTGTGTTTGTTTTTAAAAGGATTCTCTCTTTATGTAGGTAATTTACCTCAATGTCAGGCTATCTCTGATTAACAATTTATATTTAATATTGGATTCTGAGAAGCTCTACTATTCTATATCAAGATTAGTTTATAAAAACAGATGGAGTAAATTGAAAGATGAAAACTACTCGTATTGTCACATCAGTAGAACACACTAGAAGTCATGACATTTAATTAAAAATTCCAGTCTTGGTCGCACACATTATTGTTCCTCAATGATGTCTTTGTGATGATATCTTTCAGAATGGAAAAGTGGAAAGATAAAGCGGTTTGCTTTCATTTGTAATGTCTATAGCTACTATTTATCAGTATGTTACTTTACTTTGGAAACTAAGCTTTCTAATCTGTAAAATGAGTTATGCTAACATATGTCCTCTTAGGTTGTTACGAAAATTAGTGCTGTTTAATATGAAGAATGATGTATAGTTCCTGACAAATAATAGATATTCAATAAATAGTTGATATGATTATTCACCATAACTTAAGGGATTGATGGCAGAATTAAGAAGATTAAAGTAGCATATAAAGAGATTTCCTTGAACAATTATGGTTGGTTTTAAATAAATTATTCTGAAAATAAGATAACAACAAGGATAAGTGACAAGGTCCAATAAATGAAGAGTATGTGAGATGAAAACATTATGTTTTGCCTTGCAGTGGGTTAGAATCTTGTGTCCACTCCCCTGCTGGTAATGATGAGTTAAATAAAGATAAAATTTAAATCTGATGAATATTTACCCTTGAATCATCACTGATTATGCTACTAGATGAGACTAGATAAAATAACATCAATTTATATGTGACTAAGACACTAAAACTCTTTGTTTGAAAAAGGAATACAAATGTATAGGGAATACAAGTGTGCTATGATGAAATATGTCTTTCTGTTAAAAAAAGATAGGAAGTAAAGTCCAAAGCTCTTTTACTAGCTTAACAAAGAAGTTGCACAATGATTTAGAGCTTTAGGTAGTATGACTTCAATATAAATAGAGAAAAATAACAAATTTAAGTAAAATTACCAACTTGAATTTTAAAAGTTCTATATCATACTTCAGAGGATGTAATTTCTGAATTCTGGGCACCTTAAAACAGTATTTTGTGCAAATAACTTTTCTGAGGATGTTTTTCAATAACAGAAATATATATTTTCTTACTGTTTCCCATGCTGGACAGGTTGGAAGGACTAATAGACTGAGGAATGCTGTCAACTCACCACTAATTCACAAGAATATTTACCTCTGAGATTTGGTTCATGTGCTTAGAACATTCTCAACTGTTATTTTTTGTCCCTTTTTTGAGAGGGGAAGGGGAGATGTCTGGCTAGCTCTAATTCGACCTTCAATACCAAGGTCCCAGAACAAAGTTCTCCAGAAAATCTTTCTAGAATCTTGAGATAAGTTTACTGTGTTTTCTTTGCTTACAAAGCATAGTGCGTGTCAGTCTTACACTGTAGAGTCCTCAAAACCAGGAAACATACCTCATTCATATCATATTAAATCTCAGGACATAGAAGAGTACTTCATATGTTATATGCATTAAAAATAGTTCTAGATCTGTAATTGTGTACTTAGATTATTTAATATTTTAAAATTGACAACCCATTTATTTGTGATACAATAGAAAAGGTTAAAGTCTTTCTGATCACAGTAAATCAAAAAGGCAGACCCCTCGATTAAGCACCCTCAGAATACAATCCCAATGTCCTCTCCCAGCTTCTGCAGGTACATTCTGCCCAGACAATGGAGTATTTTGTGGTAATAAACATTCCCCTCCCCTCTTATCAGGTGCTGCTTATGGCCAGCTAGGTTATGTTGGTCAAATTTGCAGGAGAGGGCAGAGCATGAGTGGGATGCATACTCTCCTGCAGGACAGAGGCTTCTACACTGACTTGAAGCCAGGGGGCAGGGTGATAGCTCACACCTGGGAGGAGTGGGCCACTTGTGCAGTTTTACAAGGTTCAGTGGAAACTGGGAATTTATGGTTTTTAGGAGTATTACCCCAGATTGTTCCCATACTGGTCCCACACTTTCCCAAGCTGGATCCTGGCCTTGGCAAAGTAGACTGCCTTGCTTGGTAATTTAACATTTTTTGTTGCTTGGCTATTCTGGAAATTAAGTCCTGGGTGGTATCCTCAGCTTCCTCTACCTTCTCCCATCAGGGGGTGCTACCAAAGAGACCCTCTAACTATCAAGTTTGCTTTAAGTTGATGATTAATTATTCTCACTTAGTTATTGATTTCAGTAGGTAGCCAATTCCATTGTCCTTGGAGGTGTTCTCCCCTTCTATATCTCAAACATATGTCACATTACACTAGCTAATACATTCCTTTTCACTAGTATGCCCCTTCCATTTACCACTGAACAATGGGGTCACCACCTTTTTTCCAGGCACAGTGTACTTCACCTATGACCACTGACAGTAGTCTCACTGCCACCCAGGCAGTGTATGATCCTGCTCCCAAGTGCCTATCTTTGAAACTTCTTCCTCTGAATGCCTGCTTCCCTATGAAGCCAACTCTGAGTTAGATTTTGGTGTGCAGGGTATTAAGGAATGCCCGTATGATCAATACCTGAGGAAGGAAAGGTAAGAAAGCAGGAGTGGGCAGAGAAAGAAGTAGAGCTTCAATAAAAGCCCAAGGACAAATGTGACTGAAACACAGAGAACTCTGGAGCTAGAATGATCTTTCAGATATGCCCCAAGATAGGCTGAGATGGCCAGACCCTGTTCTACTTCAACAGTTAGTGATTGCATGTAGACTGCCACTGGAAGGGGTGTGAACTGGAGGGAGACAGCTTTCTGAAACAGGCATTAATAAAAAAAAGAGTCAACAGGTGAAAGTTGTTCCAGTAACCAGACAACAAAGTTCCCCATTAAGGGCTATATCATTGCAACAAAGAGCAGTAAACACTGTGGTAACCAAAAAAAAAAAAGAAAAATAAATTTATAACAAAGAAGCTAGTTGAGAGAATTATTAATAAACTAATACTTGATAACACCTGATGAAGGCAAGAATGTAGGATAACATAAACAAATAGAAAACAAATACTAAGGTGACAGTTTTAAAATCATAGATATATCAGTAAATGTGCTCCATGTAAAGAGAATAATATGCCAATTAAAATTTAAACAATATTGGAGTTGATTTAACAATGCAAATATATACCTCTTAAAAGAGACTCATTTAAATGTAAAGAAGTAGAAATTAAAATGTTAGTAGTTGGAAAAATGTATGCCAAAAAACACTAAACAAAATATTTTAATTAGATTTAAGGGAAAAAATCAGAAAACTAGAAATATTTTTATAACTTAAAAATACTAGGACATAAGGAAGATATAAAAATTATGAACTTCCAATCACCAAATAGCAGCTTCAAACTACAGGAAGCTAAAATTGACAGAAAAAAAAAAAGAGAAATAGGCAAACTCACAATAATAGAAGTATAATTTAGTACATTTTTCATAGTAAATGATAGAATATGCAGATAAAATATCAATTTAGAAAGATGTATTTGATATATTAAGATATTTTAATTTGACTGACATATCTGGAACACTCACCGCATAATGCAGAATACACATTATTTTCATGTGCAATTTGAACGTTTACCAAGGTAAGCCATATACTAGGCTATAAAGTAAGTTCTAACACGTTTCAAGGAATTGAAAATGTATAGAGCTGTCCTCTGACTATACTATGTGTAAGCTGGGATTAAATATTTAAAGATAGCTAAAGAAAGTCATCCTACATTTGTAAATCAGCAGTACACTTCTAAAAAAACTATGATCAAATAATAATTAAAAATAGAAATTAAATTGTTTTACTGAATTATACTAAAAGCACAGTATTTAATATATGTGGGAAACATTTAAAGCAATACTTACAGGAAAATGTATAGTACTAAGTTTAGATTTTAGAAAAGAATATCAATGGTCTATGATAGAGCACAAGGAGTTAGAAAACAGGGAAAAATAAAGAAAATAGTAAAAATCTGTAACATAGAAAAAATAACACTACTGAGAAAATCCATGAAACCAATGTTATTTCTTTAAAAAGCTAGTCACTACAGATCTTTCAAATATGTATTGAATAGATAGAGTACTTTATGAAAAATGTCATGCCAAAAAATTTGAAAATATAGGTGAAATAGCTGAATACCTTAAAAAGCACAAGTCATAAAAATTACACAAAAACATGAAAAAACTGTTCTATATCTAAAAAATAAATTAAGTAGGGGCTTCCCTGGTGGTGCAGTGGTTGAGAGTCCACCTGCTGATGCAGGGGACACGGGTTCGTGCCCTGGTCCGGGAAGATCCCACATGCCGTGGAGCGGCTGGGCCTGTGAGCCATGGCCGCTGAGCCTGCGCGTCCGGAGCCTGTGGTCTGCAATGGGAGAGGCCACAACAGTTAGAGGCCCACGTACCGCAAAAAAAATTAATTAATTAATTAAGTATCTGATTAATAGCATCCCAATGAGTAAAACTCCAGCCCTAGATGGCTTCATGTATATTTTCTCCTCATGTTTCAGAAACAAAATGCCAATACCATACACAGTCTTTTTCTCTTAGATAAATGTGAGGAGAGGGCAGTTTCCCACTCTTTTATTAAATAACTATAATGTTGATACCAAAGCATGACCGAATACATTAGGAGAGGGAAATCATATACCAATATTTCTTATAAAGATACAAAAATTTTAAAGAAAATGTTATCAAATCAAATCTAACATAGCATACCATGGCCAAATTTTTTCTAGTATGTTTATTTTAACATTTCAAAAATTGATGTAATTTATCACATTAAGACAAAGAAAAATAAAATGATCATACTGACAAATAATAAAAAATTATTTGATAGAATTCAATATACATGTATGATAAAACAAAAAGTTTTAGCAAATTAAAAGCAGAAGTGAAATTCTTATGCTCATAAAGTTACCTTAAAAAAAAAACTATATGATATAAACTGAGTAATGGTAAAGTATAAGCTTTACCCTGATTGGAGGGTGAGAAAAAATATCTTAGGTTCAATATTCAATGGAGAACATATCCAGGGCTAAAAGGCCAATAAATCAAAATTATAAACAGAAAAATGTAAAGAAAAGTTGACATTTACAGGTGCACAAATGTGTATATCAAAAATTTTTTTTAAATCCTGAAGATAAACTGCTAGAATTCATAATTTTTTTAGCTGCTGAATCTAAAAATCAATTTATAAAAATAAATTGTATTTCTAGGTACCAGCCACACAAAGTTGTAAAATAATATTATAAACAGTATTTTATTTAATATCATGAAAAAAACATCAGAAAACTAGTCATAAATTTAACAAAATCTATCCAGTACCACTACAGAAAAACTACAAAAGATTACTGAGAGAAATTTGAATAGACCCAAACAAATGGAGAGATATACCACTTCCAAGTATTGGAAGACTTGAAAGAAGGCAATTCTCTCCAAATTAGGCAACCAAATCACTGCAGTAACAATCAAAATTCTACAAGACTTTTTTAGGGAGGATGGGAAAATTTGTTACCTGACTCTAAAATGTATGGGTAAATTAAAAACCAAGAATAGCCAAGATAATAGTGAAAAAGAATAAAGCTGCACTTTTACTATGTTGTATCAAGTAGTTATAAAACCAAAGTAATTAACTTAGTCTGGTATTGGTGCAAGAAATCAGAAGAGACATTGGAGTTCAAGTTCCATCAAAATGGAGAAACTTGAAAATCATCCTAGACACTCATTCAAGAAAACATGAAAATGCCCTATGAGTAAGGAATATACTTTAGCAACAGGACAAAATAAACAGACTCAACTAAAACAAGTGTTAAAAGGATTCACATGTTCCAATAGCAAATTTAACTATCCACCAACAAAATTTTCAACCAACTCTAGATGAAAGTCACATAATCTAGAGCCTACACAACATATTCTGTACAATGACAGGCACACAATAAATATTATTATCTAGACATGGAAAGAAGAAAAGAAGTGACTATTAATTGAGAGGTAAAATAATGAATATAAACAGACCCACATAGAATACAAACTTTAAACTTATCAGTTGAAGACTTCAAAGTAACCATGTTTACTATATTTAAGAAATGAGATTCTTTTAAAAAAACAGCATGGAAACACAAAAACGGACCATGTTTTGGAAAAGCTGCATACATTTCAAACTTTTTGCCAATTTGAAAACAGAAATGAAATGTATACATTCCTTGAACATAACAATGTATTACAATAAAGAAGGAAACCCAAATAGTCCTTTATCTACTGAAGGTATTGAATTTATAATTTAAAGTCTTACCAGAAATAAAGCTCCAGGCACAAATAGTCCAGTGCATTCTAAGCTAATGAATTCTTTCAAACATTCATGAATGACTATTACCATCCACCCATAAATTTTCAAAAAGCCAGACACAAAAGAGTATATATATTTTAAAATTTATTTACATAAAATTCAGGAACAAACAACTATTCTACAGTGATAGAATTGAGCTCTATGCATGTATATACATACATAAAAAATACACATATCTTTTAAAATGCCCAGTAGAACACATACAAAATATGGGTGATAATTATAGAGCAAGGGACTTGAGTAAGTATACCACTGATTTGATTGGTACAGGGAACTTCTCAGGACAACTTTAGGAACTAGCTGTTACGGGAGACCATAGATTTTCAGTGGCATAATTCCATATGATTGTATGGCTTTCTCTTGCAGTGCTCAGCGGTTCTTACAAAGGGAAGGTAAGACTAATGGTTGCATTGATCCAAAGCTGAATAGGTAAAGCTAGGTGCTCTGGAAGCTTAATGGATAAGGCAAGGAGGGTTATTAAAGTGGCGAGTCTAGGCCGGAGAGGAAAGAAAGAAAACTTAATTGGGATGAGTGATCCAGAGACAAGAGCTCTCAATGAAGAAAAAATGTACAGAAATGTTAGCAAGGCATGTGTATGTTTTGTAGTGTGGATCCCACCTACCTCTGCAGCTGTGCTCTATAAGGGTACCTTGGTCTTAGTCCTGCTAAATGGCAAATGGAAGGCCATTCCATCCCTCTCTGCCTATGTTCACCTGGTTCTCTCTTCATTTCAGGTAGCAATCCCCTCCAAGATACTCCATCTTCTACAACTATGCACACTTCCTTCTCTCAAATCTATGTGATGACCAAGTCCTCCTATGTCTAGGACAGTGTGGGATACAGTATAGGCCTGCAATGAATGGTTGGTTGGATGAATGCAAGTATGAATATAAGTGCATGTGTATTTTTTATTTTCTTCTTTTCCTTCTTATTTTTTGTGTGGTTGGTTCTTCAAGTAATACACTTAACAATTAAGCTGAAATTCTCATGTTCATTAGGGACTATTTATGAAATAAAAATGTGATTATAAACAAGCGAGAAAAATGAATTTCCAAAGCAATTTTCCTGTACTTTGAAAACATCTTTACATTTTAATTAGAGCTCACATAAAAGCTGAACTACTACAACATTGAATATTGTAGTCACCACTCTCATTAAAAGAGTTATTAAGTTCCTAATTAGATGGGTTTATGTTCTAGATATTAGCAAAACATAAACAGCATTCTCATGTAGGACTGTATAATCTAAAATAAACTAATTGCACGTGTACCTTCATGCATGTATGCCCCTTTTTCATGTTGCATCACCTTTCTTGGATGACCTTTCCCACCCTATATGCTTACTAAAACCCTATTCAAAATTTAGCCTCAAAAACAAAAATTTATAGATTTCCCTGACCTTCCTTTGATTTTCATATTTAAACTCTAAACATTTTTTTCTCTTTCTCTTTGTAAGTCTTACAGACGTGCTTAACTAACTAGCAATAGTATCTGGCATAGAAATGCGGAGAAAAGTAGCTGGACAATAATTTAATTTTAGGGATTCCAAGTATATGTATAAATTAATTTGTATAATAATATCGATAACAACTAGCACTTTGCAACATGCTAAGTATCATATCTGTAGTTCTCATAAGAACCTTTTGATTTACATTTTATTTATATCTCCATTCAAGAAATGATGAAACTGATTTAGAGAGAGAATGAATAATTTTCCACGGGTTCTGTAGCTGGCAAGTAACAGCTCCAGGGTCTGAACCTGCTCTAAACGGCACCAAAGCCTATATTCTTTCTACCACATCTCATTGTTCCCCTAGAATCCAAATGTAGCTTCTTGAAATATCTACACATATGTTCTTGTGGAATTGAAATTTTGATAAGCATCTGTGATGGGCAAAATAATGATGAACAAAGATGCCCATGTTCTGATCACTGGAAGCTGTGTATATGGAATCTTACATGGTAAAAAGGACTTTTCAGCTGTGGTTAAGGATCTTGAGATGGGGCAGTTATATTAGATTATCCAGTGTCCCCAAGCAATCACAAGAGTTTTTATAAAAGAGAAGCAAGAGATCCAGAGTCAGAAAGATTTGAAGATGCTACATCCCTTGGCTAAGAGCCAAGGGATGCAGGTGACTTCTAGAGGCTGAAGAAGACAAAAGAACAAATTCTCCCTAGAGCATTCACAAAGAACTCAGAAGACATCTTGATATTAGTCTAGTAAACCCTCTGACTTCTGACCTCCAGACCTTTAAGATAATGAATTTATCATTATCATGCATACAAAACTTTGTTACTTTGTCCACAAAACTAGTCCCAGACCCTCATGCAATTTAGAGTTTTCACCTTTCAAAGCTGTTAATGATCATGTGAGCTGTGGCACCACAATTTTTTGAAACTATTGTTATGAAACCCAAAATGCTTCCAGTAGTTTATACAATTTTCAGAAAATAAATAAATAAATAAATTTTAAAAAGAAAATAATTTTAGGGAGGTGAAGCATAGTAAGGAATACAAAAAACAATATTTCTGAATACAAAGCAATATTTCCTTGCTTTGTCCTCAAAGAAAGCTTGTATTTATAAAATGCTACACCAAAAAATGTCATAATATTTGAGATGCTGTCAAAGGGATACTTAATTATGGAAAAATAATTATGGTAATTATGGTAAAAGATGGCAATGTGTTTTTTCAGGTCATGTCTTTTCTGTTTTCTTCAAAGATCATTTAAAATTAATTTGATGTTATTTGAATTAAACAATTGTAGCACTGGAAGTCACATACTTGCTTTCACATCCTAATGTGTTTTCATTATATTTTTCTTTAAAAGTCAACATATTTTCAAACTTATCTTTTATAAAAATATCACTGAATGGTAAATTTCAATAAAGTTTTAATCTAATAATATAGTTATCCTAGATTTCATAAATAAGTCAGGAATTGAGTGTGTCTCACTGTTTTAAACGTAGATCAATAGTGATTCTGTTGATATTTTCTGCAATTTGGATACTGATCGAAATAGTAATTGCAGCAGGAAAGTAGAACAGAAACAGACTGTAATACCATATATATTCATTGACTCTATATATAGTTGTTGAGCACAGTGCCAGGTATTGGGAGATACTCATGACTAAAAATATGAGTAGTTTCTACCCCCATAGTTAACCACTTTACAAGCTGGTAGATGGAAGATATTAACTAAATGACGGCACAGAGAAATGTGGAAATGCCAATGTTGAAATCATGGTTAAGGAGAGATGAATAATATTATAAGATCTTGAAATAGGGACACCTTTTGAGCAGAGCTCTAGTCAGGCATATCAGGAAAACCTCAGCACAGATGAGAAGAAAGGCAGTTCCCAAGCAAGAAAGGGAAGCAAAACCTCTCCAGGCAGAGGGAAACTGTACAAAGATAATAGACATTTGAAGAGAATGAGGGACAGAGAGATGGTCAGTCCAGCAGGAGTCAAGAGATTGCCAGGGAAATGAGGCCAAAATGAGGGAGTAGTTAACTAGGTAAAATACTGCTAAAGGGTAAACAGTGATGAGAATCTGAGATCATAAATAATTTTGCAGAAGCTGCTTCATTAACTGCTGAACAGAAGAATAGCATGAAACTGAAATACAACTAAGAGTAAAAGGTGAGGAAACAGAAACATCAATACCATATTGATTACTATTGTTTTGTAATATAGTTTCAATTCAGGAAGAGTGATGTCCCAGCTTTGTTGTTCTGTCTCAAGATTTCTTTGGCTATTTGAAATCTTTCATGTTTCCATACAAATTTTAAGATTGTATTTTCTATTTCTGTGAAAAGTGCCATTGGAATTTTGATACGGTTTGCTTTGAATCCGTAGATTGTTCTGGGTAACATAGACATTTTTACAGTATTTATTGGTTCAATCTATGAATATGGAAAATCTGTCCATTTATTTGTGTCAATTGCTTTCATCAATGTTTTCTAGTTTTTAGTGTTCAGGTTGTATTTCTAAGTATTTTATTATTTTTGATGCAATTGTAAATATAAGTGTTTTCTTAAGTTCTCTTTCTGCAAGTTCATTGTTAATGTATAAATATGCAACAGATTTTTGTATATTGTTTTTATACCACACAATTTTACTGAATTTGTTTATTAGTTTTAAAAGTTTTTTGGTGGAGTCTTTAGAGTTTTCCATGTATAAAGTCATGTTTTTTTTCTTTCCGCTTTGGATACCTTTTCTTTCTTTTTTCTGCCTAATTGCTCTGGCTAGAACTTCCAGTACTAAGAATGGAATTTGACCACTATCTTACACCATCCACAAAAATTAACTCAAAATGAATTAAAGACTTGAATATAAAACCAGAGCTATAAAATTCCTAGAAGAAAACATAGGTGGTAATCTCCTTTATTGTTGTTGGCAATACTTTTTCGGACATGACTCCTCAGGCAATGGCAACCAAAGAAAAAATAAACAAATGAGACTACATCAAACTAAAAAGCTTCTGCACAGCAAAGGAAACCATCAACAAAATAAAAAGAAAATTTACTGAATGGGAGAAGATATTTGCAAATCATATATCTGAAAAGAGGGGATATCAAAATATATAAAGAACTCATAGCCATCATTAAACAGTCTACAGGTAACAAATGCTGGAGAGGGTTTGAGGAAAAAGGAATCCCCCTACACTGTCGGTGGGAATGTAAATTGGTACAGCCACTATGGAGAACAGTATGGAGGTTCCTTAAAAAACAAAAATAGAGTTACCATATGATCCAGCAATCCCACTCCTGGGCATATATACAGAGAAAATTCTAATTTGAAAAGATACATGCACCCCAATGTTCATAGCAGCACTACTTACAATAGCCAAGACATTGAAGCAACCTAAATGTCCCTCGACAGATAAATGGATAAAGATGTGGTATATATACACAATAGGATACTACTCAGTCATAAAAAAGAAAGAAATAATGCCATTTGCAGCAACATGGATGGACCTAGAGATTATCATACTAAGTGAAGTAAGTCAGAGAAAGACAAATATCGTATGATATCACTTATATGTAGAATCCAAAAAAATGATACAAATGAACTTGTTTACAAAACAGAAAGAGACTCACAGACATAGAAAACAAACTTCTGTTTACCAAAGGGGAAATGGGGTAGGGGATGGATAAATTCAGAGTTTGGGATTAGCAGATACAAACTACTATATATAAAATAGATAAACAACAAGGTCCTATTATATAGCATAGGGAACTATGTGCAATATCCTACAATAAACCATAATGGAAAAGAATATGAAAATATATGTGTGTATATATATGTATGTGTAATATGTATATATGTATATATATATATATATATATGAGTAACCACAAGATATGATTTATTGAAATAAGGAATAAAGAGTAAAGGTGGACATACCATTAAATTGGAAGAAAGATAATGAGGTATACTTTGGAGATATTTATTTTGACCTTTTTATGAGACCTGGGATTGTAATATGCAGCAGAATGTTGAGTAAAATGAATCTCAAGGACAGAAGGAAATACTAATCTGCTGACATCTTTTTATCAAACATTAATTCAGAGTAAGTTTTTGATTGATAACATTGTAAGAGGTGAGATTTCTCATGAAGTAGAGTGATAAAATAAGGCTACCAAGGAATAAATGTGACTTCAATCTATTCTAGCAAATAAACTGAAATAAAAGATATGAAAGTTTCAGAGTATCAGATTTATCCATAAATAGCATTTGGTTACTGGAAGAGAAACTGAAATATAAACCTTTAATTCTTCAGCCAAACTATATAGTTATGGAAAATATCTAAATATCACTTAAAAATATACCTCATAAACAACTAGAATATGATGATTTTCTACAAATACATTCTATGAATGTACAAGACTGGAAAAGTGTATACACATTTGAAAAGGAATATGGATTACCTGGGTATTCTTGATAATAAAGGTTCTCCTTTAAAGCTACCCATAAATTAATTACTTTAGTTAAAAATCAAGTTCTGATTAAGATTCCAATTTTGTAATAAATCAAATATTTTGTTTTCTCTGATTGGACTAATAAATAGTCCATATCAAATTCATTTATGATGAAAGATAACTCTAACAAAGTCACTAATTTGCTTACTGTCTAATATATATTTAATAAAGTAGTATTTTCATGAATACATTATTATATAATGCTACATGGACATTTAGGTTATCATTTTAAATTTTTTATTCTCATAATTTAGGGTTTAAATGACTTCAGTTTCCTGAAGACAGATCTGTCTTGTAAATAACAGTATGGATAGTAGTCAACCTTTCCACAGACAAGGCAGAACATTCCTGTACTTTAATTGTGGTATTTGATATTTAGGGAAAATAATATAGGTTCATCAGTTTTTGCCAAGTTTTGCTATCAACTCACACCAGTCAGAATGGCCATCAACAAAAATTCTGCAAACAATAAATGCTGGAGAAGGTGTGGAGAAAAGGGAACCCTCCTACACTGTCGGTGGGAATGTAAATTGGTACAACCATATGGAAAACAGTATGGAGTTTCCTTAAAAAACTAAATATAGAACAACAATATGATCCAGCATTCCCACTCCTGGGAATATATCTGGAGAAAACCAACCACACTTCAAAAAGATACATGCACCCCAAAGTTCATCACAGCAGTATTTACAATAACCAAGACGTGGAAGCAACCTAAATTTCCATTGACAGAGGAATGAATAAAGAAGATGTGGTACATGTATACAATGGAATATTACTCAGCCATAACAAGAATGTCAATAATGCCATTTGCAGCAACATGGATGGACCTAGATATTATCATACTAAGTGAAGTAAGTCAGACAAAGACAAATATCTTATTATATCACTTACATGTGGAATCTAAGAAAAAATATTACAAAGGAACTTATTTACAAAACAGAAACAGACTCAGATCTCAAAATCAAACTTATGGTTACCAAAGGGGAAACGTGGGGGGAAGTGATAAATTAGGAGATTGGGATTAACATATCCACACTACTATATATAAAATAGATAACTAATAAGGACCTACTGTATAGCACAGGGAACTCTACTCAATATTCTTTAATGACTTATATGGGAAAGAACCTGAAAAAGAATGGATAGATGTATATGTATAACTGATTCACTTTGCTGTACACCTGAAACACAACATTGTAAATCAACTATATTCCAATAAAAATTTTGAAAAATATATATTAAAACTTACACATTTAAGGATTGAACCAGCTAATATAGTGAAATTCCCTTATTAAACTCAATGCATTGCAATATTTTTACTAAAATTCTATTCTTCTATGTTTTAATTTGAAGGCTAAATGAGAATTTGGTGAAAATTTGGATTTGACTTTGGCAAAAAACTGTTCTTTCATTATAAGAAAAAAAAAACACACACACAAACACACATATGCAAATCCAAGATACTTTATGGTGTATTTGATTATACCAAGATTATCAATACCCTCTTCTGAAATGGGAAATTTCAAGATAGTAAGTAATTAGTCTGTGTCTTATAATAATGTAGAACTAGAATGGGCCATTTGCTATCTTGAAGTACAAAAAAAAAAAAAACCCAAATAATAAACATAATGTCAGATGTTTAGAACTCAGAAACCATATTTCTTTGTCTCAGGAAGCCATTTCCTCTAACATACTAAAACTTTCAATAGTTTAAGAATCTCTGGTCTACTTATTCAATTCGTAAGATTTATTTGTGACAATTATTCTGTCACATAATCATCTGAAAATTTTGGTCAGTCTGCCAAATAGCTCTTAAGGGAGAGAAATTACTTTCATTTCCTAAAGCTTCCATCTAGGAGCTGCACAAGTGCTTAGAGCAAATCAGGAAAGAAAGCGCTCTTCTCATCAGCTCCAAGGAGTCTGTCCTGGGTTCCTCTCACTACTTGCTGCTGGGACCAGAACTAAGATGTGTCCCAAGGAAGATGGGGGGCTCCACAAGTCTGCTGTCACTGGGAGAACATTACTATTCCTGTTTTCCCTTTAGGTCCGTTTATGCTGCCCTCAATAACAGCTTCAATATACCAATCTTTAGAATACACAGTCAGAAGGAATGGTAAATCCTTCTATTGTCATAATCTCAAGACTTGCTCTAACATGTGCCACAGAAATAATCTTTCATCATGTAAAAGAACAGTACAATCCTGTTGACAAAGACCCCATGACAAATGACTCAAGATTGGCACAGGTCTTGGTTATTTTTTTCTTCTATTTAGATGCCTTGTACAAATATAAAAGCTTTTTAACCTCTCTGATAAAATTTTATCTTTAAAATTATTGGAATGTTTGCTGGAAGATGGGCCTTCTAGTACAAGTTAATGAAACACTATTTTGACTGTCATGGAAATTCAAGTCACCAAAGTGACAAAAGAAGATGTTAAAGGCGAATACAGAAGATTACGTAGTTGTGAAAAAAACTTAGCTCTCTTAATAATGAAAATACTGGGTTTTCTCAAGTAATCCAAGATCTGATAAAGACAACATGAAGCACAATAAATTATTTTGATAAGAAAATCTTTGCTGTCCAGGCAGATTACTTAAAAGGTAAAGAAAAATCTTTGTTTACAATTTCATGATAAGAACAGACCAATAATCTAATAAAACTTTGTCTTTTTAACAGACAGAAAACAAAATTTTAATTTTTCAAAAACTTAATTAAATCCATTCCAATCTGAGCCAGTTTGACCACACATAAAATTCCTTTCCCAAGATTTCTTTTCCACAAAGCTACAAGTTTTAAAAATATCCATTCAGACTTTGTCCTATGTTTTTCATTTTTTTCATTCCAGAACAGTCATTTTATTTGCCTTACCTACTTTTCATACATGATCATTTCTTCTATCCTGTTATTTCTAAGTAGTTTTAACTACATATATTTATTAGAATTCTTAATCCCTAGAATCCTTTATGCCTAGTGAAAACTAAGAAGTAAGTGATTGTGGACTGTAACACTAGAATTCTGTGAATTGGCAAATTCATAAATACATTTCATAATTTTTAGAAATATATTCTTCCTCATAGTAAATTTTTAGTGTATCATAAAACACGTTTACTAATAAAACCAAATATTTTAGTTCCTCTGTAAATGGAAGCCAAAGGTAGATAAACCTGTATTCAGTAGTTAATGTGTCAGTATTTTATCTTATTTGAAAATGATCTAGATATTCAAAGAATATCTCCCATTTAATTTATCTCAGTGTAACTTGAAGGTTTCAAATTACCAAAAAGATTTGGAAACTCTTTTTAAGTAGACCTAACATAAAGCATAATTATGGTTGAAAAAATCATTTATAAAGTTTTATCTTACATATATTTAATTTACTAATTAAAAATTATGTTTATTTGTAAAAATTTCACATTAAACAGCTAACCATTATCTTATCTTTTGTGTGGACAAATTTTATAACAGAGATAACATGAGCTTATTTGACTTTTAGTAAGCCTAGGTAGAATAAAAATTATATGTCTACATTATATTTATTACTGATAACTCTAAATACATGCCTATTTTAATTAAACCAACAAAAAATCTAGTTTTATTTATCAAAGATTATTCTAAATCATGTGACCTTAAAAACATTTGGGTTAGTTTTTATTTTTGAGACTGCTTAATTTATATAGCACTGGTTTACCTTTAAGTCAATTAAGTAGAGCTCTTTACAAATTAATTTTGGCAATAGCATTCAGAGATAGAAACACATCACACATCTATAACATATACACATAGACATACATAAACAGATGCAAACAGAGACCTTACAGCTTTCATTTAGAAAATTTAGCCATAAGACAGGTATGATAATGCAAAACTGAGCTTGGAAGAACAGCTGGATACACATTGTGTTTCTGACAGATGGAATAAGTTAGGGTTATCTTCTCACATGGCTTAAACTTTTTACTAATATTTTTGTTGTAGATTAAAAAAATTTTTCATTCATCTAGTTTCCAGGTAGCCTCCTTTTTTCCCCCTAATTTTAATTTTAGTTTTTCCTTGGTTGTTTAATGGAATAACAGGTACTAGTTTACTGGAGAAGCTCCGGGAGTCTTATCATCACTGGAAGGTGCCAACAGGAGGCACCACTAACTTGGTGGGCTTTTGTTTATAGTCTTATAGTCTCTTCAGAGTGTAAAGAAATTTGAGATAAAGGATCAACAGACTGTGGGTATTCAGGTAAAGAAAGATAGAGTGGAGTAGTAGGAGTCATATCAGACTTTTAGTTTTAGTTACCTCTTGTGTCTTAATTTTTTTTTAGCCTTTTGCAATGAATCTTCCAATGAAGCTATTTTGGAATCTTGAAGACTTTTGGAGGCTCCTGCATGCCAATTGAAATAGGCATCTCCTTCTGTTTGTCTGATTGGGGAACAATTATTTTCAAGTGCACTTCTTAAATGAACTATCTTTACTAACTGGAACATTCCCCATCATGACCATTGCAATTCTAGGTTGTCTTAGTAAGATTTTGCCATTTTTGTAGATGTCTACAGCTTCTAAGACCCCAGTTCTTAGACATAAAATATGCAGGTGTGCTGGAGGTTATATACCTTATTCTTTGTAAGTTGAGGATCCTATTTCTTTAGCTAAGCTTAGGGTCTCTTGGAGGATTAATACCTACGAAGGATATGCCACTGGGTAGGGGATTTTCTGGTGCTTTATAATATATCTTGTTGTATGGAAATTTTCTTCAGTTTGGTGGGTAACCTAGTGCAAATCTAACCCATTCAGTGACCAACTTAACCCAGCAAGGGAGGCTTAGAGTTATTACCACCTAACTATAACAACTTTTAAGTGCTCAACTAGTGTCCACCAATATTGTGTCTTTGGTTTCCAAGAATACCATAAGCAATAGATTTGCTATTTGTTTCATAAGATTTCATTATAGTAGCAGACTTCCTACTGGCTTTTAATAGTCAAAAGGCCTGCTTAGATTTTGATGTGCTGTTGGTCAAAAAGACTCCAAATATCTTGTCTTATTTCCCCAAGTCCCCCAGCAGTTTATGCTGTGGACGTACCTCAAAGTTTTGTGAGTCTCCTCACAGCTGCTATCTTGCTTGCTTTAGACTGAGGGGTACCCATTATTTCCTCTTGAAGTAACCCTCCTGAATTCAATCAGATTTACTGTTTCTAGATGCCTGAGCACAGTTCCTGAGACCTGTCAGGAGCTACCTCTCAAAGGCACTTACCTTGCAGAAGAGTTCTGCCAAAAACCCAATTGTAGGCCACTAAGTACACCATAAAAATCTAGAGCCTCTCACACATCTATTTTTACCCTGTGAAAAATCTAGGGTCTCTCACACCACATTTTCTACCTGGAAGGATTATGACAAACAAACTAAAAGAGCTCAGAACACAAAATATTGATAAGTAAAGCTTACCGAGGATTCCAGAGAGCAGCCGAAGAGGCTCAACAAAAAAGGGTGCTGAGGTATTTACAGGTGTGTGTAGGAGCCTTCCCCAGAATCTTTAGTAGCTGTCTTCAGGTCCCACCTCTTTGACAAAATTGTCAAATGAAAAAACTAAAGCAATTTAATAATGAATTTGATGTCCTTTATTCAAGGGAAAGCAATCCATAAATTGAGGGAGTACAGCACCTCATAAGCAGTGGAGCACTGTTCTCCAGGGATTTGGGACAACAACATTTTAAAGAGGTGAAGAGGCAATATGGAAATAGGGCATGGTTGGCTAGGAGGTCAGAGGTTTCCTGAGAAGGCTAGCAGGTCCTATTTCCTAGAGTAAGGTAAGCTAGCTAAAGCTGAGTTAGGTGGATTGTGATTGGTGTATATTAGGTTTTTCTGACAGGTGTTTTCCATAAGTGCAGACTCTGGGGCAGCTGCCGTTTTGTGGGTCCTGATATACAAATTAACTGTGCTGGCCCCATGTGTAAAAGATCCTCTGATGATTCTCAGTGCTCTTTTAAAAATCTGAGTAATTATCCTAAGAACCTATTTCAGAGACGTGGGAGTATATGTCACATATAAGATATGTGATTTTCAGTGAGATACAGAAATTTGTAGAAAGCTACGAAACTATGAAAGTTTTAAAAAGATCATTGTGCAAGAGAAAGAAGGCTCAGAATTCTTAGGAAGTATTTCCTCCAAAAGACACAATAGTATCAGATTTTTACTGAACCACTATGGTTATGCTTTGGAAAGACTCATATATCAAGGGAGAAAGTTGAAACCGGCCTTTCAAGGACTTAGAATCACAATTATTGACTTAGTTGCAATTGTTTCTGTGCCTTCCTATATTTCAAATATGTGCACATGTGAGACAGTGATTGGACACACCACTCAGTATTTTTATATTTGGTAAGAGCACCAAAAGATTTTGCCTACTTTTCTAGGACAAGCTTCACACTATGCAGAGCAATTTCAATATTAAGGCTGATCATCTGTCCAGAGATGGCCATTAAACTCACAGACCAAATCTGGAAAACATTTGTAAGTATTTAGCCACTCCTGAATAGCTTTCACAGCTAGCTAAATTATTTTCTCCAAGTGGTAATTGTTTCATTGTCCCAAGACATTTAAGGCTATTAAAGTCTAATGACCCAAGTCTTGTTTTTCCTATAAAGGTGGAAACTTTTTTTGATGCTTTAGCTTTTCCTTTATTAGTGTTTAACTGGCTACCAGTTTTACAAAATACACAATTATATCTATCTATAGAGCACAAATCCAATAAATTCAGTGAAGTCATGGGTTTGGAAAAGTTATATTTTTGGTTCATTATTGACTTTACTGAAAATGTTTTATATACTGAAAATAGTCATTTTCATGTTCAAATGCAAGAGGTAAGGGTACAATCAAGTGATCTGAAAACCCACATTTAGCACTCCTATTTTTCTGGTTTATTTTACTACTAAGATTTTTAGTGTGTACTTTACCAAAGATTTTTGGCCTATTTTGGTAAAACCCTTTGTCACAATCTTGAAAAAGTGGTATTCTCTGGATACCATTTTATGATTTTCAGCTAATTGCTTTCAGCTAATTACTCTCTTATAAGAGTACAAATATGGTACAGACTTTCTTATTTGCATTTTTCCCCTCTATGGAACACTTTGTTTTCCATCCTGTGAAAAAAGAATGTTATAAATGGTATTTAGCCAAATTAAAATTTAAAAGAAAACATGACAGAAGATTGAATGAATGAAAAAACAATTTTGGTAATTACACTGGAAATCCATTTAAATTCTCCTTTTACTATGTTTAATTTTAGATATTTTAACTTTTTATGTAACACTAGCTCAAATATTGTCCTAACTAAAAAGAGAATCCAATGGACAAATGTAAATAAAATCACCCTATTATTAACCAAAGTAGCACAGATGAAAAATGAGGAAAACATAGAGTTCAAGCTAAATGCTACACTTCTGTATTTTTCCTGGAGAAAATAATCAGGAAAAAATATGCATGTTTATTCTTTCTTTTATGGGTTAATCATTTAAATTCTCATTAATAAAATTATCAATTTTGAGTGAAAACCAAATACACTCTAATTATACCCATTATATTTTATTAGCACCAGTAGAAAAGAACAAACACCAAATCCAACATTAGCTTGAATTGTAAGGTATATTTATGAAAAATAATTATATCTAAATTTTTAGAGCACTTTCTAAATCTTACTAGGCTGCTTAAGTTGAATGCTTATTATATTGCCTTAAGCTTATGCAATATTTTTACTTATCATTCACTGTTTTGATGTTTGGAGAAAAAAGCATAAAGAATATTATTTTTAGCCAAATTCATTACTTTTTTCCAATCACTTATTGTTATTTATTCAACAAATGTTTACTTGTATTTCTACTAAGTGGCAGTTATCATATTGTTACCAAACTCAGGTTCGGCTGTTGCCACTCAAAAGCCAATACTCAAGAGACAAGTGTTGGTGGAAAGGAAAGGTTGGAGGTAGGCAATCTGCGTAGAAGGCAGACCCAAGTCCAAGAATCAACTTCAAAGATTCTGTGAGACAGTGAAAGTTTTTAAAGGGAGAAAGCAGAAGTTAATTACAGGTAATCATTTGGGGAGGGAGTCAGAGTCTTCATTATCTTCTACTGTGTGCAGACTTTCTTCTGATTGGTTGGTGCTGAGGTAACAGTGCAGTGTTCCAGGAATCTTGTGCTCAGCCTGAAGTTACCACCCTCCACCTGTGTGGGGGCCTTAGTTTCTGCAAAAGAACTCAAATATATTGTTATGTATATTCCTTGAGGGGGAACCAGGACCCTGCTTTATCCCTGAACTATTGTTTCTTGACTGTTCCTCCTCTGTTTCTTCATTCCCCTCCTTCCCTGATAAACAACTGTTTGAATCTGATCTTTGGAACTCAGGGAAGGTCAGGGAGGCTGAATGAATCTTATTTCCTACAAATAAGAATCAGGGGACCTGGAAAGCATTTGTACGTGGGAGGGCCCCACAGGGTCCTGCTCAATTTCAATATTAAATACTGAGTATATGTTGATGGAATAGAAAATGCTGCCATTTGAAATTAGTGACAAACCCATTATGATAATACAGTGAAATGACTTTAATACAATAAAAATACTTCAGTAATTTCAGACCAAGGCAGTTTTCACTTAGTGGTCAAAAAACACTACTTTGACAGAAGAAATACAAACAAGGAGTTAATGAAATTTTACTCTGGTGTTTGAGAAACCATAACTGAAACTTTGTGTTCAAGTTTGCAATTTTTTTTATAACTGGTTCAGCTGACATAATCAGCAAGAACTCACTATTACTAAACATGGAAACTCCAGTTTTAAAGTATGGCTAAAAAGTTAGACTTGCTTCCAATACCACATGGTTATAACAAGGTAAAAATTTCTAACATATGGTACAGCTCCTAAATGTGTGAGTTTAGGTTAATGTTGAAAATTAATCCTAACAACTGCCATTTTTCAATATTTGAAAATCTCACAAACAGGCCTGACAAAACAATATAAATTGAAGAATTCTCAAGAGGGAAGTTTCCTGAGGCACAATATGGGGAAAACTGACATAGCAGATAGCCACATATTTAATGGGCCTTAATATCCAGGTCCAATAGAAACAAATCATAAAATTTCAGTTAAAATTCCCACCATGTCTTCATTGGACTGTGGTTCTGAGGAAACTTCTGAGGTGAAAATAAAAGCTGTATGAACATCAATTAAAACGGAAAAAGTAATTAGTTTTAAATGGCCAAGAAATCCCTATATATTTATAGCATGTTGTTATTATCCTCTCTTTAGGCCCATATTCTTGAAACTGAGCAGGGCCCTGCAGGACCCTCCCAGGTACAAAAGCCTTTCTGTGTCCCCTATTTATTTTTTGTAGGAAAAAGGCTTCAGCCTCCTAGACCTTCCCTGAGTTCCAAAGGGCAGATCCCAACAGTTACTAATTATGGAAGTGAGGAAATGCAAAATCAAAGAGAAAACAGTCAATAAACAATAGTGAAATGATAAAGCAGGGTCCTAGTTCCTCTTCAATGGATATACATAATATTCTGACACCTATCTTTAAGTTCTATAGGAACTAAGGCCCCCACCCATGTGGAAAGTAACTTTAGGTTGAGCACAAGATTCCTGGAACACCACCTTAATACCTCACCACCAACCAATCAGAAGAAAGTCACACACCCTGCAGCCCTCACCCCAAATTTTATCTTTGAAAACTCTTCCCTGAAAACCATTGGGGAATGTGAGTCTTTTGAGCATGAGCCACCTGTACTCCTTGCTTGGCCCTTGCAATAAACCTTTCTCTGTGTTAAACTTTGATGGTTTGGCTCGTTTGCCCTCACTGTGCATGAAGCACACAAATTTGGGTTCGACAACATTCTTCATATATACAAAATGTCCATTGTGATATCCTACACTAATCAGAAATGTAATTGGTCCAATTTTCCCATTTCAATTAGACAGTAATGTAGCAAAATGCTCTTGTAAATACCATGGAATAAATATATCTATTTGCTACTATGACTAATGAGAAAACAGAGTCTGTGGCTTGTTGTTTTACATACGTATCTATAAATTCTATGTATACATATATAACAAAATATATATGTTTATATATTTATATATAAATGTAAACATATGTTTATAAATAAACATGTGTATATGTATACACTTGTGTCAATCCAGAGACAAATCTACAAAACAGAAGACATTTATTTCAAAAAATGAATTCATTACTATTTCTTAACTCTATAATTTACCCCTAAAGTCTTTGAGGCCTTCAGAATTAGAGTAACTTTAAAGGTATTATTTTTTGTGTGTATTTTTTTTCCTATATTTAATTTCTTAAATCTAAAGCTACGACCCTAACCAATTTAATTCCTTATAAACACAAACTGGAATACTTAGATATACTTTTTGGGCTGGCTAACACCAGAGTACTACAAAACATAGATTTGAAATGGATTGCTAAAGTTTATTAGGTTTATTTTTTTCAACAGAAACAATAAAAAGTAAATTTTTAAGAAAATGATTATCCATAAGGTTGTTGAATTTAAAAGTTAGAAGATGAAAATTAAATAAAAAACTAATTGGTATTTATGCATGTTTGTAAAGTTTTCTTCATTTAAACTGAATAAAATTAAAATATAAGAAGTGAAAAAAGTCATCTAAACTAAAACAGGGAATGCCTCCAGTCTCAGCACAAATGTATTAGTTGAAATAGAGTTTGGAGCAAACTGAAGAGGATAGTAGAAATGATACTAAGTTCCCACTCAAAGATATGATAAAATTTGTGGGAAGAAATTCCAAAAGACCTTCCAAACACTTTTCAACATAGAGTAATAAGAATTGTGTATGTGTGTGTTGTACAGAAGACATAGGATGATATCTTTTCCATCTATTTCATCAGGAATAGGGTAGTGGGACAAAAGAACAACAGGAAAAACTGCCAGACTACACACCACCATTTTTGCCTATTGACTTAGATCCCTAAATAAGAAAGATAAGATTGAATGGTAAGGGTGGAGAGCAGGTAACTGTGTAAACACCTTATTTATCAAAATTATAGTGGTAGACCATAAGAAAGCTCTGAGTTGGAAGGTAGATAAAATAAATTTAAATTTAATTCTGTCATCTCACCCCAAAGTGAGTCAAGGCACACACTCACCACTTTGTGGATGGAAAGGAGTAGAGATGTTCAAACAATTTTGATAGTATTTAGAGAAACTCAAAGAAAAGTTTCACAGACTGCCATTAACCATATCCATAGGTTCTTCCCTCCCCTCACAGGCAGGTAAATGTCTGAATAATGACTATACAACAGATATTCTTCAGTAAAGTTATTAGTTATATTCAAATAGGACCTAGGTAAATATGGAGAGAGTCAAGAAGAACCCATATACATGATCTTCAGACAGACAGCTTATCTAGATATTAGTTGCTTCTGATCAAAAATCAACAACAAAAACAAAAATGAGTAACAACAAAATAAATGGGGACTATGGATCATTTTCTATAGAAATGGGGAAAAGAGGCAAGAAGGAGGAAGAGTAGAAGGATGAGGAAAATTTAAAGTCTTGCAAATAATACATTTTTAAAATGCTTAGAAGTTAATGTAGCAATTAAAATATAATTTTAAACAATCTGTATTATCCACCACTGCCACCCCAATACTTAAAGAAACTGTGAAATCTGAAATATTAGATATTTGGGAAACTGAATGTAAAAGAGATAGATAATGAAGAAAATTATTAAGAAGAAAGGACATCAATGTCTGAGAAAAAAATCTAACAAAGATCCAGACATAATGAATAATTAGAAGACCACAGTTAGATTCAAAACACAAAAAATATCAATGTGATATATACAAAGCATATTTTAAATAATGTGTAGCCCTAACTTTTCAGGTGATTACATAGGGATAAAAGTAAATAATGTTGAAATTCAATTCAAGATGATGGAAAAATAATGGTATTCAAAACCAAATAAAAGAAATATGAATGAATAAATAGTGAGAAAGAGTTTAAAAACCAAAATATGACAAATCCTAGAACAGGAAAGGAAGTAAACGGTTGTATGGAAGTGGAAAGTAGATGACACATTGGATACAATGTAGAAAGAATAAACAACTTTAAGAAATAAAGAATGACAAGTAAAAAATCATCATTTTCACAAGAAATTAAAAGAAGTATTAAAGAACATTACTTAAAGTAGTTAATTTAAGCATCTTGCTAAAAGTGACAAATATCTATGAGTAGGAAATGGGGAATGGCTTGACTACAAAGGACCAGTGTAAGAGAATTTGGGGGGCAATAAAATTGTTTTGTATTATGACTGTGGTGATGGATATATGAATATGTGAGTGTGTCAGAACTCATAGAACTCTAATGGCACAGTGGATTTTACTGTATATGAAGTTATAAAAACTTCAGCGAGGTGTGAGGAGAATGCCAGTGGAATACTAACTATAAAAAAACAGACTTACTGTATTACAAATAAATAACAAAACCACATTGATAGGGGTGGGGAAGAAAAAGATAAAATTAATTGATCTGGGAAAACATTATTTTGATTGGAATCTTTAAAACTAAACACAAGGATACAGGAATAAAAGAGTTAGTGAGATCTGAATCATGGCCTGTGCTCCTCTACAAAAGTATTTGTCCTAGAGGGGCCACAATGACTTGGAGAAAGGAGCAACTTTTTCCAATTTGTAAAAACGAATTGTCACTTGTCAAGATATGTCCTTGGATAATCAAAAATTCTATATGGATAAAGGTGGTCTTCCATAAGAATGGGAAGAAAAGTTCATAAATCTTCATTTCATTGTGGTGTAGGAAAGACGATACAGGCATAAAAGCAATGGAAATATGATTACAGGAAGATATCAATAAGTTAATTATATCTGAAACTGCAATTTAAAGAAGTATTGGGACAAAACTCATAAAATTCCCTTAATTAAGTTGGGGTAACATATTTTTCTTCTTTGAAATTATCCATGCAAATTAGTAAATATAATTCTAAAATTAAGAACCTACTTAATTTTGTTTAACCTGATTCAAGTGTTGTACACAGAAAACTATTTGAAATAAACACATCAAGATATTAACAGGTGTTATACCTGAGTAAAGATTTATGGGGGATTGTGATTGTTTGCTTTCCTTCCTTTTTTCCTTTTCCAAATTTTCTACAATTTTCAGACAAAAGTGAATAAGCTGAAGAATTTCTACCATCACAAATTAATTTTGGAACAATATTTCCAAAATCGTATGTCTTTTTAAAAGAATATTGTAATGTAAAGGTTTGAAACTTTTTATTGCCATATGTTATGGACCGAACGTTTGTGTCCTCTTCAGATTCAGTCACTGTTTGCAGATGACGTGATATTATATATAGAAAATCCTAAAGAAACTACCAGAAAACTACTAGAGCTCATCAATGAATTCAGTAATGTTGCAGGATATAAAATTAATACACAGAAATCTCTTGCATTTCTATATATTAAAAATGAAAGATCAGAAAGAGAGATTAAGGAAACAATCCCATTTACCATCACATCAAAAAGAATAAAATACCTAGGAATAAAACTACCTAAGGAGGCAAAAGACCTGTACTCCAAAAACTATAAAATGCTGATGAAAGGAATCGAAGATGACACAAACAGATGGAAAAATATACCATGTTCTTAGATTGGAAGAATCAATATTGTCAAAATGACCATACTACAGCTACATGTAAAAGAATGAAATTAGAACATTCTTTAACACCACACACAAAAATAAACTCAAAATGGATTAAAGACCTAATGTAAGACCTGATTCTGTAAAAAACTTAGAGGAAAATATTGGAAGAACACTCTTGGACATAAATCACAGAAATAACTTTTACGATCCATCTCCTAGAGTAATGGAAATAAAAACAAAAATAAAAAATGGGACCTAATTAAACCCAAAAGCTTTTGTACAGCAAAGGAAACCATAAAGAAAATGAAAAAAACAACCCACAGAGTGGGAGAAAATATTTGCAAATGATGAGACTGACAAGGGATTAATCTCCAAAATCTACAAATAGCACATGCAGCTCAATATCAAAAAAATAAACAACCCAATCCAAAGATGGGTGGAAGACCTAAACAGACATTTCTCCAAAGAAGACATACACATGGCTAAGAGGCACATGAAAAGATGATCAACATCGCTAATTATTAGAGAAATGCAAATCAAAACTACAATGAGATATCACCTCTCACTGGTCAGAATGGCCATCATCAAAAAGTATAGAAACAATAAATGCTGGAGAGGGTGTGGAAGAAACGGAACCCTCCTACACTTTTGGTGGTAATGTAAATTGGTACAGCCACTATGGAGAACAATGCGGAGGTTCCTTAGAAAACTAAAAACAGAACTACCATATGATCCAGCAATCCCACTCCTGGGCATATATCCAGAGAAAACCATGGTTTGAAAGGATACATGCACCCTAATGTTCATTGCAGCACTGTTCACAATAGCCAAGACATGGAAGCAACCTAAATGTCCATCGACAGAGGAATGGATAAAGAAGACGTGATACATATATACAATGGAATATTACTCACCATTACAAAGAATGAAATAATGCCATTTGCAGCAACACAGATGGACCTGGAGATTATCATACTAAGTGAGGTAAGTCAGACAGAGAAAGACAAATATCATATGATATTGCTTATGTATGGAATCTTACAAAAATGATATAAATGAAATTGTTTACCAAACAGAAACAGACTCACAGGCTTAGAGAACAAACTTATGGTTACCAAAGGGGAAAGGTGGGGAGGAGGGATAAATTGAGAGTTTGGGATTGATATATACACACCACTGTATTTAAAATAGATAACAAGGACCTACTGTATAGCACAGGGAACTCTGCTAATATTCTGTAATAACCTAAATGGGAAAAATAATTTGAAAAAGAATAGATACATGTATATGTATAACTGAATCACTTGGCTGTACACCTGAAACTAACACAACATTGTTAATCAACTATATTCCAATATAAGATAAATATTTTAAAAGTATCCGGCCAGCCGGGGTCCCCGCGCTCGTGGGCCTGCACCTAACGCACGGCTCGTGGGATGCCCGCGGTGGGATGCCTGCGGCCGGATGTCCTGCATCTGCAGTCCTTGGCCTCCTGGCAGCCCGTGGCACCATCGCCTTCCTCAGCTACAGCGTCTACTTCGACTGGAAGAGGCATGGTGACCCCGCGTTCAAGCTCCGCCTGCAGGAAAAAAGAAGAGCCCGGCAGCAAAAGGTTGAGGGACGGGGCACCAAGGTGCAGTGCTTTAGTGACGCCGAGGTGGCGTTACATTGTGGGATCCAGCAAAGAATGAAAAATTACAACTTTTTCTGCAAGAGGTACGAATGGGAGAACTTTGGTTATACAGAGATTTTTTCCCTTATAGATTATTACAAGATATTGATTATAGTTCCCTGTGCTATACAGAGAGCATCAAATGGGGGTCAAACATCTCAGAAATGCCCTTTTGGTGTGTGGGCAACCACAGGAACCTCTGAAAGTTTTCAAACACACACTTCCTCCTAAGGTATTTGAGATGCTGTTGCACAAAATTCCCCTTATCTGCCAGACCCACAGCTAAGAGCTAACAGTCAGGGGACTTCGCTGGTGGCGCAGTGGTTAAGAATCCACATGCAGTGCAGGGGACATGGCTTTTAGCCCTGGTCCGGGAAGATCCCACATGCCGCGGAGCAACTGAGCCTGCGAGCCACAACTACTGAAGCCGGCGAGCCTAGAGCCCGTGCGCCACAACTACTGAGCCTGCCGGCCATGACTACTAAAGCCCATGCACCTAGAGCCTGTGCTTCGCAACAAGAGAAGCCACCACACTGAGAAGCCGGCGCACCACAACCAGAGAAAGCCCGCGCACAGCAACGAAGACCCAACACAGCCAAAAATAAATAAATTTTTTAAAATTAATTTATTAAAAGAAAAAGAAAAAAAAGAGCTAACAGTCAGCAATTTTCTTAAGTCTGCCTCTATCTCCAAAGCTCTTCTCTGTAGTCACCAGTATCAAGGTTTTGGTATACCTAAATGAAGGCAATTGATCCTAGAAAATATTGGAGATGACTGAGTGAATAAATTTTAAAAAATTTAAAAAATAAATAAATAAAAAACTAAATTAATAAAATTAATTTAGAAAAAAACTATTCATATGTTGAAACCCTGACACCCCCTGCGTGAGTGTGACTGTATTTGGAGATGGGCCTCTAAAGAACTAATTAACATTAAATGAGGTCATAGGGCGGGGCCCTGACTCAATAGATTTAGTGTCCTTATAAGAAGAGACACCAGAGAGCACTGTGTGTGCGTGCGTGTGTGTGCGTGTGTGTGTGTGTGTTTGTGTGTGTGTGTATGCGTGTCCATGAACTAAGTAAAGGCCATATGAAGACATGGTGAGAAGGTAGCTTTCTATAAGCCAGGAAGAGAGCCCATGTCAGAAAGTGAATTTGCAGGCACTATGATCATGAACTTCTAATCTTCAGAACTGTGAGCCGATAAACTTCTGTCGTTTAAGCCACAGTGGTATTTTGTTAAGGCAGCCCAAGCAAACTAATATACTGTATTACACTGATTTTCATAATTGCTCATATGTTCTTGCTATTTCAAACATAGTTGCTTATTCATTTCCAAACAATTTTTCATTGAAGTACAAATTCCAACTTTCTAGCAGTATCCTTCCTAGTAATATGGAGAAACATGTTCCATGGTAAAGTTGTCAATAACTGAGTAGTTTTGGTTGTGTTTCAGAAAACCACTGGCATTATAGTCATTTCTCACAGAGACTCATCCGTGATGGAAGACAAAAATATCTCTATCCATTCTACAGACATTCCATGTTGTATGTTTCCATGGCATTATATTTTTTATAAACAAATGAATATTACTTAAAATTCCCAGAATTTAAACCCAGCCCTGCCCTTTCTCCAATCTATATATTTACAGAAACAAAGAAAATAACAAGATGTAATTCTTAATTCTATTGTAGAATCAATCAGATCCTTAGTTTACTCTGACTATAAAGAAAAGCTTGAACAATCCTAAATTCCAATTTAGTGGATTAGTTCTGTGTAGTAGCATTCAAGATATTAGTGTGATATTCTCATTTATACCAGAATATACCAATATTGAAAAAAACTTCAAGTAACAAAAAGATTCCAAAACGTGCTTTAAATAAAGCATTATGGGAATGATAAATCATAATTGATACACTAAAATCAGGCCATATAAAATTGCATAAATATACTTGAGGTGTGGCAAAAAGCTACAGGTAAGAGATAGGCAGAATGGCTGAGCAGAAAGGAACTTTGAGATCTTCAGTTTAAAAAGCTTCAATTTACAGATGTATTGGTCATTCCCCATTGTCTCTTTATGTCCCTCTTCCAATCTTCTTTACCTTGCTCTGAACCTCAGTAGGCTGCTTTCTATAAACAAATACAAAAAAGACTTTTTTCATCCTTTAGGTTTGGTTATGTTTGAACAATGAGTTCCTAGCCAGGGATCAAATGGTAGGAGGAGAGAGCTGTCAGGGTATTTGTCCCCCAGCTCCATTCCTGCTGAGACAGCTAGTTGTCAGTGCAAGTGTTATTAGTGTTATTCTACCAAAGGTTAGGAATCCTGTATAGCCTTCCAATAGTTCTCCCCTCCAGCCCCTTCAAGCCTATGGAGAGAAGCAACTTCCCAATAGTGGTAGCCCTGGGCTTATTCATTCTTCCCTGTTGGTTTCTGTTAACTTTTAAAATACCTGATTAAACTCATGCCAACTGACCCTTTTTTAGTGCACTGTTCTCTGCTGGGAAATGAACTGATAGGAAAGATGAGATCTGTTAAGTCCTAAAAGAGATAAAAGTGCAAAGACTAATTTATCTTGGCCTCATTATCATTTGCCTGTGGTCTTACAAAAGCAAGGAGCTTTAGGGTAGCTATTATAAAGGCTGCCCCTAAAGTACTGGATCAAAAATAACATTCAAACTTTCTAGTGTAGGATAAAACCAAGAGTGTTACTATTTGTTCCATTTCATTAAAATGTTAAGCAAAAAGAAAACACAAAAACTATAAGCATTAGTTAGTCTGTTCTTCAGACAAGGATCAAGAGAGCTC